>NW_010364655.1:152512-176403 GCF_000414095.1 Morus notabilis | reverse complement strand
ACTGCGGCCCCCCCTCGCCGTCTGTAACTGCGCGCCCCCCGCTCTGCGACTGTGCCCCCCCACGTCTACGTGGGCCGCCAACCCACCACATAATGGAAATGGAGATAGCTAATAGTTAGGATTCATAAAACATCTGCGCGGGCTGCCACCTTCTTTGACTGTCGTTTTTCTTCGACTAACATATATAATGTTATATTAATATACTTATTTAATATATTTAATATTATTATTTATTTAATATATTATTATTTTAAATATTGTTACATGTTTTCAGAAATTAAACCACCAAACACAATTTCAGTTTTTTTAAAACTGAAAACAATTTCAGAATAAAACTACCAAACGTATTTTCAGAAATGATTTCAAAATG
This sequence comes from Morus notabilis, assembly GCF_000414095.1. Taxonomy (NCBI): domain Eukaryota; kingdom Viridiplantae; phylum Streptophyta; class Magnoliopsida; order Rosales; family Moraceae; genus Morus; species Morus notabilis. The sequence goes on along the minus strand of NW_010364655.1, from coordinate 176,033 downwards.
AAAATAAAAACGTTTTCATTTTCATTTTCGTACAGAAAACAAAAACGTTTTGAAACCAATTCCAAACGCACCCCTTGAATCGCAGTATCCCAACCCCCAATAATCCCATTATTTAAAATAATTGATAATAAAAGTTTGTTTATTTATTTATTTATTTATTTTCGCTCTGCTAAGCCTGCTATTTTATACCCTGCATTGTAAACTTATAAAAAAATGTAATTATATTCTTATTGAACTGTAATTGTAATCTTAATAATTGAAATATATATAAAAAATTCTGGCTCCGCCATTAATTAGTCACAATATTAGATCGCATGATACTACGGCCATTGCCTTTATTTCGAGTGTTTTCCATGGATGTATTCTCTCTCTCTCTCTCTCTCTCTCCCTCTCTCCCTCTCTCTCTCTCTTCCAAAGGGAGTGAGGAGTGAGGAGTGAGGAGTGTGAGTGTGAAGTAGGTGAAACTCTAACTCCATTGACATTAACTCCCAATGTGAGACTTATCAACTAAAACGAGACTAGAGAGATCTGAGAGTTTTGGGCGGTAGGCAACACGGTTGATCGGCACGTGGTGGCAGATGACTTCCTTAGACAGGGAGTTTGGCGCAAGGGCAACGATCTTGCATTAGTTTTGTGTGTGTGTGTGTATGAGAGAGAGAGAGAGAGAGAACGGGGCTAAGGGTTTTGGTCACATGCATGAAATGATATTGCATTAGTTTTGTGTGTGTGTGATAGAGAGACAGTGAGACAGAGAGAACAAGGCTGAGGATTTTGGTCACATGAGCGAAATTTGAGTTAATGTGGAAGCTTCTAAACTTCTAATCTAGTCCCCCAAAAGATTTCCAAGCTAGCTAGATTACAACTCAATAAAAGTTTATATACATTTACAACTTTGGCTCAAACTAATGGTGTTGTTTGCATTCAAATACCAAGCTAATTTTTCAATTTAGTACTAGTTGGGCTGGTTTGGGGGGACCATGGCTTAAAAATTGTGATCTTTTGTTAAAGATTAACCTCACTTCCAAACGCTTGGACGGCCGTGTTGACACAACGAATGTTTAAAGTAGCTGGTTTATATAGTGCTTTAATCATAGGAGTTACAGCCTCCAGGATTCTTCTCAACTGTAGGAGTCATATAGCCCGTTTGAAAAGTGAAATTCAAATTTTACTAGAGAAAATACTATTTGAATTCAAACCCGAGTGGTTTGAACCCATCCTTTAAACATACCCATAAATTTGGGTGTGAATTCTTTTTGAACCATGAATCTTGCTTCTTGTAGTAATATCACTAGTATTGTTTTAAGAGTGACTGACTTAAAAATTATTCTTTTTGAACCATGATTCTCTAGAAATTCAAATTTTACTACAGTAAAAAGCTCTAACATAAAGTCATATATCAACTTGAATTAAAAATTCGAATCAGCAAACCAAACGGGCCCTAAATTATTCTAGAGAATCTTTTGAAAACTCGATATCAACAAGAATTCTATAAGAGTGACTGACTTTCCCTGATGGAGTCGCTTAATATATTTATTACATGTGTGCCAATACAATATGCAATATTAGATTAGCTATGTGTGTCAGAATGGCCATGAATTAGAGTGAGCAGATTTCAAAGTGGGTAGGATTCAGAGTGAGGAATCAAAGTCATAAGGAGTTATTTACTTAGTGACAGGATTCAGAATCAGTCACTCTAAATCTCGTTCATGCGTTTACTTACACCCAGAATCTAAATGAACTAATGTAAAAGTACTAATATACCATTTAAGTACTTAAAGAGTATATTAGTACTTTCCAATTTAAACCGTTAAATAAATCATCAACTTAAAATACCTGTACTGCCTGGGAAGCTAAAATGAAAGGTCCATTCTCATACCACGAGTCCTTAACAAAGATACTTATTATATTCTTGTATTGTTGAATTCTTCTTTTTTCTACCCGAGTGTCGAACCACTTACACATGAAAAGGAAGACTGAGTTGTTTATGTATAGCAATTCAATAATCTCTTCCAAGACTCCGTAGAAAACTTGATTATCTGACCCGCGGATACAAATGTCACTATTCATCAACATGGTCTTTGGCAATGTTGATAAAAGCAAATATCACTTCCCAATACTGATCAAACAACCGGTTTTTCATATGTATCCAACCCTTGTCTATTGGCATCTTAACTATAAAAACAATAACACATTCAATCATAATTCATGTTTTTTTGGAGACTATATAGTCACGTTCACTAAGAAAGTTTTATAGTTCATGTTTCAACTTTATAAATTTTATCAATTTTTATGAATAATTTTTAGTTTACTTTCTATTAATTTAATTAAATCTTATTAATGAAATTCTCAAAATTAATAGATTTTAATAAAATTTCGGCAGCATAACGACTTATTTTCTTATTATTCAAAAATTTAAACCTACAAAAAAATAACTTTTAAAAGATTTCGACACACCATAACTTTTATATTGTATACCCTGCATTGTAAACTTATAAAAAAATGTAATTGTAGTCTTATTTAATAATTGAAATATATATAAAAAATTATGGCTCCGCCATTAATTAGTCACAATATTAGATCGCATGATACTATGGCCATTGCCTTTATTTCGAGTTATGACCATGGATCCATTCTCTCTCTCTCTCTCTCTTTTCCAAAGGGAGTGAGGAGTGAGGAGTGTGAGTGTGAAGTAGGTGAAACTCTAACTCCATTGACATTAACTCCCAAGGTGTCAGCATGGCGTTGGATTGATGATATCAAAACAGCAGCATATGCACCGAGCAATTATATATTAAGCTTTAGAACCCCCTGCGAGGGAAAATTACACAGATCCCTAGGAAATGCAGCTGGGTGGTTTAAACCAAGGAAAGCGTCTCTCCTCTCTCTCTCTCTCTCTCTCTCTCTCTCTCTCTCTACTCTCTCTCTCTCTCTCTTGCATTTGTTGCCTGACACTTGAGGTTATTCACTGCTTCTTCTTCATCAGTGAGATTATTACTACGCCATGCAAATATCCCAATAACACCTCAAACTTTTTGCTTTGGAAACTGTACTAACTCTCCAATTCACTCACCACTGTCACTGCTTCTCTCTCTCTCTCTCTCTCTCTCTCTCTCTCTCTCTCTCTCTCTCTCCTTCCCAGCTCCTTTATGATCTCTGTCTCGAAAAACCCACCAGAAAGATCCATATTAACCCTATATATCTCTATATCCAGATTTAATCCGAGTAATCCCATCATTTTAACTTCCGTACCAGCTAAGTACTTCAGACTTTCAGAGTTCAGATATATATATATATACGTGGCTCTAAATGAATGAGTCTTCGATTTGGCAAATGGCAGTTGTCTTAACCAAAAATGAGGTGCAAGAAGACAAAGGAAGAGCTTCGTTTTGACACGAGCGCTTAAGTATATATATTTTTTATTTTAATGTAATTTTTTCCTTGCAGTAAAAACTCCTTGTATATACATATAAGAATAATACTATGATACATACTCTAATTTCAATTCTTATGTACTAATTGATATAATTATTATTATTTTATATCAGTAGATATTTAAAATATTATCACATTTATTGATTAGAGATTACATCTATTAATAAAAAATAATAACTCACATACCACATTAATTAATATATAAAAATTAATATTTAAATTAGTGTTTCTAGTATTATTCATACATATCGAGAAATATATATATGCCTGTATGAGTCATACATATAATTTAGATTGTGGACCCCCTTTCTTTAAAATGGGGTGAATATTTCTTGCATCTAACATATTACAATAATAACTTGATATTAATTAGTACGAAAATTTGGTGTTCCTAACACCACCACATATGGTCAACCTTATTGATAGACTTTTCAAAAATATTGTAGATAATAAATTAGAAATAATTACATGACTCTTAAAACTTCTTGTTTAAGATATTTCTCCAATTTAAAAATTTTGTCATGATCTGTCCATATTATGATTTTGAGATCATATCATTCTAGATGTCTCATTTTCAATATGAGTGGTTATGAATTGTTTCTAATTGAGGGTGGTTCACAAAAAATAAGGATGCCATTACAGGTTAATTTTATGGACTTATGTCTAAACATCACAAGTAGTGGATATATATATATTTTCCCTCCCTCGCCAATACAACATTTGTGGTTTGTAAAATCTCCCTCCCCAAAAAACCCCCACCCCACCCCAAATCTTAGGCAACATCCGTCCTTAATATGCTCACCTTATTATAATAAATTCTTATATAAACTATTCCTCCATTGATATGAAAGTCAAAAACAAATATTTCGTTGATAGACTTATCAATAGATCACTACTTACAGAGTTTTTTTACCCGCCTGTTGCTTCATCTAATTATCGAATGTAATAATCTGGTTTTCAAAAAGATATATATAATGATAATAACAAACTAGTATTTATCTACAAACAAACATTTTTCAAGTTTAATTAACGATTGATATCATTAATCCATAATAGCCTAACTTGCCGACCAACAAAGAGCGTCGCTTCTCCTCTCTAGTAGTGTTATAAGTCTCTTAATCTCGATCAATTAGAACTCTCCGTCAATTATAGAGGTGTTAGTGAAAGAGCCATTTATATGTTCGAAATTCGGTGTGCCTTTTCAGTTTCCGATTGTCAGAATTTAGTACACATACCTTGAGCATTTAATTTTAAAGTATACTGGTGAATATGATCTTTTGTTAGGATCGAGTCTCCTTCTATTTCAGGGAGATTCATGTCAACATTAGCGTAAAGAATTTATGTTTTGAGTTGAAATGAAATTTGCCTTTCAAAATGAAAAAATAATCCATAATATTTAATTAAAATACTTGAAGGGCTTTGCATAGATATTCATATATTTACCCTGTTTAATACACCAAAACACCATCAGAAACCAAACGTACATAAATGTGGTCACACATATAGTAAAAAACAACCCCAGAAGTTGATTTCTGATTCATTTTTAGTCCTTTGCCATTTCATGATTTTTCCTATTTTACACTGCATATGACAAAACACTAATCCTAAATTCCTAATTCAGAAGGCTTAGAGTGCTCATGGACTTGACGGCGGCAACTTTCGGGGCCGGAATTGAACTGCTTTGGCGGGAGGGAAGTGAGTGGACGTACTTGCAGTTTGGGCAAGAAGGAGAGGATTTGGAGAGTATGACAAGGAGATGGCAATTCAGACAAGCCAAGGCGACCATGTTACTGTTAGTATTCCCTGCCGCAGAGCAGCTTTGCTTCTTCACCTGATCGGAGCCTCGGTGATTGTCGGAGAAAGTCGAGATGTTGAGCTCTAGGTCTAGTGCCGCCGTCTGCTCCATCGGAAGTGGCCAGTTCCAGCTCTTCCTCAGTGTTTTTCTGTTCAAGTAGTACATTTCTCCTGACTGCAAAAATAATACCAAAATTCCCGATTAAAAAATGTACACATCAGTCTGAGCTGAACGAGGCACGGTCTGCTCTGATATCATGTTAAATTAACAATAAAAAAATGATCTTTATCTTAAAATGGTCTAATTAGCTTTTTGTATCAGATGACACAATATTAAAAACGATAAATTAAAGAATGTAAACCTAGCTATTTAGTAATATTTGTATATATCAAAAATAAATCACACCAAATTGAACGAGGGAAGATATACATATATATATACATATATATATATATATATATATGGAGTGAGAGAGAGAGATAGAGAGATTTACTTCAAGATCAAGGCATTGCTCCCAATCCAACGGCAGAGGATCTTTGAGCTGAAGATCAACGCTTGCTTGAAGTGCCGGTTCATGAGTCTTCATAAGGAGGTGATCCTGAAAGAGCTTCCTCTTCCTAGAAGCGTTGGTGTCTGAATATTCCAATGGAAGCCCATTTCTGCTCTTGTTCACATTAACAGCATGAGTAGGAGCCAAAGACAACTCTGGAAATTCCATTTATATATAGAAATATATTTGTGTTTGTGTGTATATATATATATATATATATATATATATATATATAACTATAGTAGCAGGACCCTATTGCAATTCCAAAGTCAAGACTAGCTCTACTCTTGCAATATTACTATCACATAGACTGCTTTTCTAAGGAAAGAAAACCAAAGCAAAAGGAGAGAAAAAAATTGTTTGAGAAGGAAGGAATTTGAAAATTATTTTGGTGTGGCGCAAATTAACAAAGTCATGCAAAGGGGCTGGCCAAGTCTACTTTAAGAGCGTTCTTAAAAATTTGGGTTCATCAAACCGAATTTAAAGGAGCGCCTTTGGCCGGCCGAGGCGCATTTAAGGTGGCAAGTAGATATAACTCTAATGCCTCCCAAATCCCTACTCTCCTTTCTCAAACGCATTAAAGGCCAATCTACACATGACCAACCTCAATATCCAACCCCAATGTTATTATTATTAATGTTGTTGTTGTTGTTGTTGCTGCCCCTACTTAATTAAATTCTCCTAAATTCTTTACTGTTTAATTTTTTTTATTTAATTTTATTGTTTGGATCAATTGGATTTGGGCATAATTTAAGGCTTCTCTTAATCGAACCTATCAATCAATACTGTAAATAAATAAATAAATAAATAAATTTAATGTAAATTTTACGGTTTACAAAGAATCATTATTGCTTACTCAAAGAGTAATTTTTCATTCTTTACCCCAAATTTCCAAATGAAGTAATTATTATCTGTTTATAATGTACAATACATTATTGCCTATGATAAAAAAAAAAATTAATTCATTACAATGTGAAAATTTTGTTTGTTTTTTCCCCTAATTAAAGAATTAATTACCATGTAAATGGTACATAAGCAGGTCCTAGGCTAGCTTGTAGCGTACAATTTTATGATGCATGGGAGATTGGCTTAAAACTTGGCAAGAGCTATAGTTAGTAGTTTTATAGCTAATTAATTTAGAAATTATCTTGCGAAAACTATTATAATGACCAGTTCATTACACTACTATAATACTTTAATTTATCAGCATGCATGCATGTTTTTTTTTTTTTTTTTTTTTGATAATTGAATCAGCATGCATGTTATCAAACAGTATATATGTACTTCTTTTTACTATTAATGTCCATTTTTGGAGTAATGACACGCATACACACGTACTTGCATGGTACTATGATGCACAAACTCAGAGTTAGAGGGGAGAGGAATTATATAATCTCTCTTCAATTTCCATGAGACGATCGATATATATTTGGTTCGCGTTATGGGCCAACGGAAGTTTAAGTTTGGTAAAAGGATTCGTATCCTAATTTGAATTATGGTTCATGATTTGTTAGAGTGTTTTTTCTCACAAAAAATACACATAAATTAAAAATGATTCTAATCTCATGATTTTAATTCATAAACCAAATGTCTAGTTTATGGTTTCAAGGTCAGTTTTCGAGTAGCTGCTCAACTTACTACAATTGATATATAAGTTTAATCATGTACGGAATTAGGTGATCGGGAAGAGGAAATTTGTACAAATTTGGTAATTCAACTTACTACAATTGATATATAAGTTTAATCGTGTACGGAATTCGGTGATCGGAAAGAGGAAATTTGTACAAATTTGGTAATTGCTTTTAACTAGTTGTATTTAAAACACATGATCATATTTAGAAAGTGCTCGCCTAACAACCAAACTGAATAGTATTATTGTTGTTGAATGCAGTACTTCTATATGAACATTCTTTTTTTTTTTTTTTAAGGGGTTATATGCATATTCATTTTCTTTAAATAAAGCTCTTTTCCATCAAAACAAAAAAAAAAAACAAAAACAAAAAAAGCTCTCAATACTTTAGAAAAAAGAAATCCTCTTAATTATGAACTAAGTAGCTAATAATGGCAGTGTAATTTATGTATGGTTGATGAAATGAGGAAGAAAAGAGGGGAAGGAGTATATATCAATAATATACATAGATAGAGAGAGAACGGAGAATGAGGTTAAATGAGTACTTCAACTTTTAATCCAATGGTTCACATAAATCAATTCTTTTTTTTTTTTAAACTTTAAATGCAATGGTAAAAATTTCTCCACGTGGCTTATGTATTTCTTTCACACCTCACACTTCAATATACACAATAAAAATGAGAATGGATAGGAATGACATTGTTACTTCAACCTCTTTTCCTTACCATTACTGCACATTTATTTTATTTGTTTCATGTCATTTTCTTTTTGTAATCTTTTTTTAGCGTTTTGAATTTTATTACTATTATTTGACTATTATTTAACTTATTATACTAATATAATTAATATGCTTTTAATATAACATGCAATATATATTTTATCTTTTATACTAATATTACTTTCTATATTATAAGTATTTGTTACAATATATATAAAATTGTGCATGTTAATATATTAAAAGTACATTTTTAATTATTTTTATTGGTTGCTAATTGCTATCACATTAATTAGACTTAAATATTCATTATTAAACTTAAGGGCTAAGGCCATGATTCGGTTTGACTAATAATATTATGTTGATATTAATATTAAGATTAGTATCAATTAGAGTCAACATTACTTTAATTACTCTCTATTTTTATATTAACATTTTTTCTTCTATGCCGTTTTTGCTTTCATTTTTATTTTCAAATCTTTTTTATCCGGATATTTAAAAGATTATGCCAATTACTATTGAATATAAATTATTCTCTCATTAAAATGTTAATATTTTAAGCATTTTTTTTTTATGATAATTGATATGAAAACACAATTTTTTATTTCTAAGAAAAAAGGCACGTCCCTCATGCTAGTTAATATTAATGAGCCTTTGTGCGCAGCTCTCAGTTTGTCATTTTCTCATAGGAGTTGCTCTTTTGATCTGTTTGTTGAATTCTTTGCCTTTGTGGGCTGATAATATTTTCTTGTATTTTTTTATTAATATTGTATTTGATAGAGGATGAATATGCTAAAGGGTGTCAATCTAATTGGGATCTTAATCCAACTTAATCGGATATGATTTATCTCTTCTGTTATTTACTTAAAAAAAAAGTAGAGTGATTTTACCGTCATGTAGCTAGCATGTGTTACAAATTAATATTGCTTACTGCATGCAATATTATTAGTTATCTAAAATTGTAAATAACAAATTATATATGATATTCAATATAATTATAATTATTAAAAGCTAATTGCGAGATATGATAGAATAGGGTATAACAATTTTTTATTTCTTTTCATAACACGATACTACATGTAATACAATACATGTATACACCTAAATCTATTATTGCTGGCAACGATATAAAATGGAGACAGTCAATCAATATATGATAGTAAAACACGATATATATAATAAGTTATACTATGATGTATCAAAACAAAATATAATACAAACTATTGCCTTGAAGAAATCATCAAGTTTAAGAGTACTAACGTATACCATAGAGAGCGAATCAGAGACACTGAGGCCTCATTCATTTCACCAATTCGAGTTTTCAGTTTTAGGTTTCTACAGTAAAAAGCTCTCAGAAAATGTCACATTTAACTTTTTTTGCTACAGTGAAAAGCTCTCAGAAAATGTCACATCTCAACTCGAATTGAAAATTTGAATCCACGAAGTGAATGAGGCCTAATAGGACGTTTGGTTCATGGATTCAGAATCATAATTCAGAACTATTCTCAGTTTACGTGTGTTTTTTGTGAGAAAAAACACTGTAGTGAACCACGAACCATTATCAGAACCATGACACGGATCCTTGCTCCAAATTTCTTTTCACTGACAATAATCTCCATTTAGTCTCCCAAATGAATGATACTAATCCCTTCTAGATCGACATATATTAAAAGAAAAAAGCGCGAAACATACAATCTCCCAACTGAAGAACAATATTATATCTTTGTACTTTTTATTAACATGGGTACATGCATAACAAAAGGTTCAAATTTGAAAGCAGAAGTTATAACATCATCCTCTCTCTGTTTTTTATTTTATTTTTTTTATTACCTAAAGAAAAGTAAAAACATAAATACCAAACGGCGAAAGTTGCCCCTAATATTTCTTGAAAATTTTTAATGAGTGTTATAACACCATGCGCATATTGCTTATTATTAGAATCCATTCACTTCGTTGATTCGAGTTTAGAATTCGAGTTTTTCTATAGTAAAAAGCTCTCACAAACAATCACATCTAACTTTTTTGCTACAGTAAAAAGCTCTCACATAAAATCACATCTCAACTCGAATTCTAAACTCGAATCAGCAAAGTGAACAGGGCCTTAGTATATACAAAAATTTAAAAGTGGCTATCATGTACATGCCTCGTCTATTTATCATTCAATAGGCCTGACGCACCATTCAAGTTATAAAACCAATAAGCGTTTTATTTCTACACACATTTTATATTTAATTGTAAAACCAACAATGACTTTGAAAACGGCTAATTAATTGACGGTGGTACGTGTTATAAACATTTGGATTGTACTACTACTTTTAGATTTGCTTGCCACATAAGTGAACAACATTTATGATCAGTTTACATTAATTATGATATTGGAAAGATCTTTTCAAAAAAAAAAAAAGAAAAAAGAAAAAGAAAACCTCTTATATGTATAATTAAATGCCACAAGACTAATAATTAAGTCACACAAACTACCGTGAAAATCGATCATTGAGAATTCACATCCAACGCATCTATGAACGTAATAAATGGCAATTGTAGTCTTGGCCATTACAGCTTAGGCGTTGGAGTTAGGTGGAGAAGGCATTACGTATTTTTAAGAGATTTATATAAATTTGTTGTTTGTAAGAATATGGGGGAAAAATTATAAGGCCTCCAAAGACAAGGCCATTGAGCTTCTTGTTTTTTTCTTTTCTTTTTTTTTTAATTTTAATTTTTTTTTGCTATATATTTTGAATACTTGAAGATAGGGAAGAGGAATTAAGAAGGGAGTGGTGTAGAGCAGTAAAGAAACATTTAAAATTTCATTAAATGGAGTACATGCCACAACACCAACCCAAGTTATATAGAGGAGTGAGGAGATTCCAATTTATTATTGTTTGTTGGCACTGGTAATGACCTTAATTAAAATGCCCACATTTATTCTCTCTACCACATTCAAATATTTATATGTGTGTGTGTGTCTATATATATATTATAAGTGCATTTGGCAATGTGGGTGTTAATTGATGAAGAGTAGGATGATATAGTACTTTCTGGGGTTTCTTGAACTAACGTCTGCATGCCCTACTTATTGCGAGACGAGTGAATTGCCTGTTCGAATTTACTAGTGATCTCTCTGTTCGAATTTACTAGTGATCTCTCTCTGTTCGAATTTACTAGTGATCTCTCTCTGTTCGAATTTACTAGTGATCTCTCTCTGTTCGAATTTACTAGTGATCTCTCTCTGTTCGAATTTACTAGTGATCTCTCTGTTCGAATTTACTAGTGATCTCATTTGCTCTCTCTGTGTGTTCGAATTTACTAGTGATCTCATTTTCTCTCTCTCTCTCTGTGTTCGAATTTACTAGTGATCTCTCTCTGTTCGAATTTACTAGTGATCTCTCTGTTCGAATTTACTAGTGATCTCATTTGCTCTCTCTGTGTGTTCGAATTTACTAGTGATCTCATTTTCTCTCTCTCTCTCTGTGTTCGAATTTACTAGTGATCTCTCTCTGTTCGAATTTACTAGTGATCTCTCTGTTCGAATTTACTAGTGATCTCATTTGCTCTCTCTGTGTGTTCGAATTTACTAGTGATCTCATTTTCTCTCTCTCTCTCTGTGTTCGAATTTACTAGTGATCTCTCTCTGTTCGAATTTACTAGTGATCTCTCTGTTCGAATTTACTAGTGATCTCATTTGCTCTCTCTGTGTGTTCGAATTTACTAGTGATCTCATTTTCTCTCTCTCTCTCTGTGTTCGAATTTACTAGTGATCTCTCTCTGTTCGAATTTACTAGTGATCTCTCTGTTCGAATTTACTAGTGATCTCATTTGCTCTCTCTGTGTGTTCGAATTTACTAGTGATCTCATTTTCTCTCTCTCTCTCTGTGTTCGAATTTACTAGTGATCTCTCTCTGTTCGAATTTACTAGTGATCTACACTCTCTCTCTCTCTCTCTCTCTCTCTCATTCTCTCTCTCTCTCTCTCTCTCTCTCTCTCTCTCTCGTGTGTTAATGCAGTATTGAGTCTTAAAAGGCTTTATAGAGTATCGTATATACTTAAAAACTCTCTCGTGTGTTAATGCAGTATTGAGTGTTAAAAGGCTTTATAGAGTATGGTATATACTTAAAAAAAAATAGTAAGCTTCCTTGAGAAATTTAAACAAAGACTAGTTAAATTAAGCACATGTGAGTTTTTTTGTGGAGGCACTACAACAATAAAGGCCATTTGTGACGACATTTATCATCGCAAATAATACCATATTTGCGACGACATGTCGTCACAATCACTCCCCGTTAAATAAAATAACCATGTCATCGCTAATAACTTAAATGTCGTCGCAAATAATTTTGGAGCGCAAATTTCAATGGCGTGGATTTTTGGCGCGAAGGTAATCTATTTTTTACGACGATAAGTCGTCACAAATATCTTACTATTTGTGACGACAAATGTCGTCGCAAATAGTTTTAGGTTATTTGCGATGACATTGTCTCTTTCTCGTCGCAAATAATCTTTTTAAGATTTCACGAAAAAGGAGACGCGGGAAAAATGATTTTTTGCGACGAGATAACATCGTCGCAAACAATTAACAGCTGTTTATTATTTACGACGACATTTTAAATTTATTTGCGACGACAATGTCGTCGCAAATAAATCTGACCTAATATACCATATCTTTTTCTTCTTCATGTTCCCCCGACGCTCTCTCTCTCTCTCCTGCAAAATCTCTCTCTCTCTCTGCCTCTTCTTCCCGTCGCCGCCGGCCCTCCCCTTCTCTCTCTTCCCTTCTCTCTCTCCCCTTGTCTCTCTTCCCTTCTTTCTCTCTCTCTTCCCTTCTCTCTCTCTCTCTCTTCTTCCCCTTGCCGCTGCCCCCACCGCCGGCCCTCCCCTTCTCTCTCTCTCTCTTCCAATCCCTTCTCTCTTCTTTTCCTCTCCTGTCACATACAATCGTGTCCCTTACTTTCATTCTCTGTTAAACAGTGACCATAGGAAGGAGATTGATGATGGCGGTCGAACCATACCATTGGATGAAATTAAATCGAAAGAGTTTCCAAAATGGTTTAAGAATAAGGTACATTTATAATTAATTTGCATTAACATTGTTAAGTCATTAAAAAAATTCATTTTAAACATAATTCATGTCTCCTTACAGATTTTCAATATTCGACAGCAGAATGGCCCAGAAGCGAATGATCAAATACTTTCGATTTCAAATGGTTCAAGATTCTCATGTTGAAGTTATCCTAGTTGTGTGGTGAACGGTGTCAAGTTTCTAATACGCAATCGGGATATGAATCGAAGTACTCAAAATAGTGGTGTTTGTGTTCGTGGACCTGATAACCTAACGTATTATGGAGTTTTAGAGGATATTTATGAACTATCCTACTTGAACGACAATTCTATTGTGCTTTTTAAATGTCTGTGGTTTGACACTCGTCCGAGGAAGAAAAGGATTCAACACTATAAAAATAGAATAAGTATTTTTATTAAAGACACGTGGTATGAAAATGAACCTTTCATACTTGCATCTCAAGCAGAGCAAGTTTTTTACGTAGACGATTTATTTAACGGTCCAAACTGGAAGGTTGTAGAACACTTTAGACATCGACATATCTGGGACATTCCAGAAACTGACATTGATGACGTGATGATAGTCCAGGATACGGAGTCTACAAATATTGAGTTAGTAGTGGAACTACCAAAGATTGACTCATTTGTATTGAATTGACATGATGTATTGTCTAATGTTGTCACCTCCGATGTTGATGTAATTATGAAAGATAAGTCTCCCGTAGTTGATGATTTTATTAATGACGAGGACGATGAAACTTTAGAGGAGTACGTTGAGGAGGAAGTCATCGAATCTGAAGACGATGATGACATAAATGATGATGGTGACAATCAACAATGTAGCAGCGACGATGAGTAGAATTTAAGAATAGTAATCTTCATCCTTTTTCTCAGATTTCATTTTAATATTATGATCTTCTGTGAATCTATAAATATTGTTATTAATATGAATTTGTTCACAGGCATTGATGGCTGGTCCGGTAGCGACTTGCGCTAGCTCTTCAGGGGGAGCGCAGCCTCCTTCCGGTCCTCACAGAGTCCCCGCATTCTGTGAGTCTGGTATGTTATTCTGACTTTTTTCCCATTCTATCATATAGTAAATAAATGTAGTAGTACATGTTGATTTGAAATGCTTACATATGCTTACAGCACCTGAACCTCGACAACGTAGAGGTCAAGGTGGGGTAAAAGGTAATGAAATCACCCAAAAGGTCCTTCAAGACGGAAAAATCACAGTAGAATTTAATTAGGCGGGAGGTACTTAGAAGACGCTTGGTAAATATGATGCCTAGTTTGATAGTGCAGTTAGTATTCATACCAGGGACATATGCGAGCCCTTCCACGATACTTAGAAGGACATTAGCAACATGGACAAGAGGACAATTCAGAACCAGATGCTAGTATTTTTTTTACGCAATAATTTGTATAGTTTATACTAAAGTTAACAATGTGTTTTAACGATGTGAAACTATTTTGCAAGAACTGGTTTAACATGGACTACAACTATAAGAACTGTATTTTGAGGTCCGTTGTTGATAGGGAGGCAACAAAGTGCTACAAGGACTGGAAAAGTTCCCTGCACCGCCACTTCAAATGCTATGGTAGAGAAAGTCTCCCGAGTAACATGAGGAATTAACTTCATTGAGATCGTTATTGCGATAGGTTCTCCGGCGACAAATTTCAAGTAATTATAGATTTGTTAGAACTTGATGATTTTTTATACATAATTTCAAATGACTATTACTTATTATAGTTAATCATAAACAGAAAATATCAGAGACAAATAAAACTAATCGTAGCAACCAAAAGTATCCAAGCTTACATGGTCGGGTCTCGTACTCTCAGCATCGCAATAAGAAGGTTAGTACTTATTTTTTGACTTCATTATCGTATTTATATGTTTGTGATGATTGTTCTGGGTGGCACATCTTGCAGCTATGGTGTGCTGAAATCTTTTAAAATTGTTTTTTACAGGTTTTGATTTTTGGATCATATGAAAAATAAGTCGTTATGATGCCGAAATTTAGTTAGAATTTAAGAATTTTAACAAATGTAATTTATTTGATAGATCAGTACAGAGACCCAAGAGCCGATGTCGGCCATAGACAATTGGGCAGACATGCATCGTCGCGGGGCCTCTTGGGTTAATCCCCAAGCGGAACAGACTTTTGTAAGTATTTTTACTTTTCATATTAAATTTTTTTATACTGAAATAGTGCTTTTATAACACGTAAAAATAATTATAATGTCTTATTATGTAGAACACCCTAGAGGAGGAGAGACAAACGCAGAGAACACAGTCTACTTCAAGCTCGACTAGACCCGCTTTTGACGAGCATGGGGTTTTGGAGCAAGTTCTTGGCATGCGTAGAGGACATAAGATAGGAGTGAGTTTGATGCTCTCCCAAAAGCATTACTCCAGGGCTTCTCCTTCACCTGCTGGTTCATACTCAGACGTAACATCATCGGCTCAACCTGACCCACGTGTGAGTCGTTATTTGAAGAAATCGTACCGAGAACAAGTTAAGATTTATGAGAATCAGGTGAAGGTGTTAGAGTTGGTGGCTAAATTGCAGCCCAACCAATTACCTACGATTGATCGTCAAGAACTAGTTAATCTAGACAATCTTCTGCCTCCTTCAGATGATGACAGTCCTGATGATGATTCAACTGTTGGCGATGCTGCAAACGTAGACGATTAGTTTCGTTATATGTACTATTGTATTTTCCACTTTATTTAGACTTTTATATTTTTTTGAACATTATTTATGCACTTCATGTACTATTCATAATATATTTTATAATTTATTTAGATTTATTGTTTTTAATATTAATTTATATTTCACTTTTAATGTATCTTAATAAATTATATTCAATATGTAACATAATAATGTTTAATTAAAATTATTAAAAATTAATTAATTGCCATTTTTTAAAAATTATAAAAAAAATTAATTTCAGTTTTTTGCGACGACTTTTTTAGACTTGTCGTCGCAAAAAAATAAGATTATTTGCGACGACAATTTGAAATGTCGTCGCAAAAAATGATCATATCACTCGAATTTTGCAACGACGTATTAGCGACGTCTGTCGTCGTAAATATAGTTGCGACGACACTTTGTCGTCGCAAAAAAAGGTTTTACGATGAATTATTTGCGACGACAAATTTACAACGACACGTCGTCGCAAGATCATATCACTCGAATTTTGCAACGACGTATTAGCGACGTCTGTCGTCGTAAATATAGTTGCGACGACACTTTGTCGTCGCAAAAAAGGTTTTACGATGAATTATTTGCGACGACAAATTTACAACGACACATCGTCGCAAAAACCATTAGTTGCGGTGACATGCCGGTTTTTGCGACGACAAAAAGTTAGTAAATATTTCGTCGCAAATAATTCGTCGTAAAACCTTTTTTTGTAATGAGGTTAGAGAATATTTAATTATTTTTAAAATATTATAATAACGTTTGGTTAGTAAATATTTCAAAAATCATAATAAAAATAAAAAATTGCAAAAATAATTTTTAATAATAAAATAGAAAATGATTGAAAGTTTTGTTTCCTCATTTCTACTTTTATTTTCTAAGGAAAATATACACGTTTTTAGAAACATATATACCTAAACACAGTTTAGCTTTTTTCTAATACCAAAATACTCTAAAAAAAATGCAATTTCGAAAACAGTTAAAACAACATTCCAAAAAAAATCTCCTTTAATTTTGATATTCCTACTCAAAACAAAATCATTTAAAAATACTACCAAAGTGGACCCTGTAAGTGTTTATTTAAGATTTTATTTTGATCGTTCTCATGTTTATTTTGAAAATAAATTTTAATATTTTATCATACTAATAATTAATAAATAATGATTATTCTAAGGAGAGAAAATTAGTGAATTAACTTTTAAACCGTAATTTATTCTATTCTAGCAAGTGATAAATTTATGCATGAAAAGATTTATAATATATGCATATATTAGTTAGATTGGTATATGAGAAAAGAAATAGAGGATGTTTTTAGAGAAACCAAAATTAATAAAAAATAATAAAATAAAAAAGAAAAATTCATGAGAGAAAAAACACAAAAGAAATAATTCTGATGATGAATGAATTTATGAGGAACGTGTTAACTCTTGTTCAAAAAAAAGGAAAAAATAATTTTTTTGGAATATTTTTAAATTAACTTAATTATTTTAATAATAAAATTCTTCCTTTTTTTTTGTAAAAAAAGAAACGAAAAGAATAATTTTAGTTGCACCAAAAGGACACAAAATGAATGAAACCATAAGTACATTGTGTTAGAATTGATGTCTTGTCTTGAAAGCATTAGATGTAATAAGGATTTTATTATTTATTCAATAAAAGAGAAATTTCATTATATTGTGCATGTATTATAGAATAATTTATAAATATTATTGAAAATTTCATAATTTTTTATGTGACTTTAAGTATTGTTTATAAATGTTCTAATTAGAGGATAATATTTAAGGATAATATATAATCGAAACAAGTCTGTAATGAATTTGATGGAAGTTAATCAAGAACATTATTATTATATGTCACTCCCATTAAGAATGACACGAACGTATTCACATTGTTAATATGGATAGACATTGAATCAGTGTATTTTACATAATGAGATTACGTAAAACTGAGAAAAGACACAATATAGAGAGATTAATTAGGTGCAGTATGCGCCTACCACAAGGGAGGAATCTCCCTATGGTGGCCGGCCAACATATGGATAAGGGAGAGTGGATTTTGTTTCAAAATCAAATTAGAAGTGGGAGATAATTATTAAGCTTTATCTTGGAGATAAAGATTAGACTTCTTCTGGGAGTCTGACTACTACTCTATAAATAGGAGATTGCAGAAAATTAGAGCACATAATTTTTGCTCTCCTAAGCATATAGTGGCCGAATTATAAAGTGTGTGCAAAGGAAAAAATTTCTCTTAAATTCCGCGTCGTGCGTGTGTTGGTGTTCATGGAAACCTTGTGTGTTTATTTGCTAATCATGTTTTGTTTCAGGTGTGCCCACACACACGTCTTCGTAGATTCTAAGAATTTATGAGGAAGATTCGGGTGTTCTAAACTAGCTTAGAGCAAGGAACGTTCGTGGTCAAAGAACTCAATCCGTTAATGTAATCTATAGAGTATCTCAATTTTTTATGAAAATTTTTGTTATACACAATCCGTTAAATACACGCTTCTGCATCCGAAACCGTTTTAGAAACCAACAAGAGTCAGCTCCTTATGAATTCTCTACTCTTCGAGCATTCAGTTGATTCGTCAAATCTCTACCGCGCTACACTGACTTGAGTCAGCCTGGGCATTATTGCCCTGATTACCTCGGTGTGGTGCCTTAGGAGGCAACCCTTGCCCCTGATTGGGTGCTTGTCCTCTCTCAGTAGCTTCCCTCTACTGGACTCATCTCTTAGTAGCCCAATGCCTTCTTCCTAACGACTTTGACGGTCGAGGGCGCAAATTGTTTGTTTTTTGTATCTTCCTAATCCCTTCCTTTCCACCACGTTGGTCACCATTATTTTGGTTCCCGGCAGTGGTGGCGTTTGGTGGTCCTGGGGTGCATCCTCAAATTGAGGTATAGAATTGTGCCCATCGAGGCTGTCAACAGTGGCCACCAATTGCGTAACCAACTCAGTCAGAGAGTCCAACTGCCTTTGCATATGGGCCAGATTTGGTTGGGGTGCTTCCAATGTCGAAACTCCTTGATTCCTTGTTGTCGGCTGATTTTCTTGATTAGGTTGATTTTCAACATGTTATCCTCTAACTTGTTGGCCTTAATTCTCAGTATTTTCGACCACTTCAGTCGGGTGGTTCTGGTTGCTCTAGTTTGCAGCCGTATTCCTTGGTTTCCTTGGAGCCATGGTAAGATCCTGACTTTTTCAACATAATTCTTCAAATAAACCAGAGATTTTGGGTTCGGTTCCTAGTGGAGTGCCAATTATTGACGGTGAAAATTCATCAACAGAGAATTAACGATTGCAACGAAATAAGTGTGAATTAAAGCAAAGAAAAGTAAGAACACACGAGAATTATAGTGGTTCACCGTTAATTTAAGAGCAATGTCCATTGTGGGTAAGAGGATAAAATTCACTAATTCGGAGGAAAATACATGGGAATGCTCTCAAAGAGACTTAAGGGATTTTTTGACCTATTAATCCCCTATTATAATGCTCGTTACTGCCCCTTTATTTCCCTTATTTAAATTATGGATATTTCCTTATCTTTTGGGATAATTTCTTACAAGATAGAAATCACACTTAATTAAAGCGATTTCCTTATTTGAATTGCAAATATCGATTTTTGGAGTAAATTCAGCGAATTCCCTATCTTCTGGTAGCCTCAACGTCGCGTGGGCACACCAAAGCTTCTCCAATCTAGATACATCCTGAAGCTTCATCCGTTTGGGCATGTCTTGATTCCCTGAAGCCTCTCAAAGGCTCGACTACTTGCCGCTAATGTTAACGGAAATAGTGGAAAATATGCCAATACGAAAAGTTTAAGGAAGTATATAGGCAAACTTTTAGTTATAGAAATTAATAAGTCATAACTTGTCAAGTTATGATTTATAACCAGATAAGTTATGGATAAACTTGTCAAGTTATAGTTCATAGCCAGACAAGTTATGGACAAAAACCGTGATTTATGGACAATAACTTGTCAAGTTATGGTTCATAACCAGACAAATTATGAACGAAAACAGTAATTTAGCCTATTTATTAACTTATATAAACTATTGACCTATTAATTTTAATTCATCTCAAATCTTGACTTATTTCCCTATTTCTCCCTAATGTTAATGACATAGCATTAAAGCTAAGTTGTCCTTGGGCTCTTAATAGGCTTCTTTATAACATTCAGGCCTTTTTATTGGGTCTCCATTTTTACCCTACAACAAGTACTACTAGCTCTATCCTAATAATAATGAACGAATAGTACTAGAAGCTAATAAAGTGTAATTGGGGAAGGTAGAATTGCTTTCACTGCAAGGTATTGTATTGTCTACTACGAAGTTATTATATTCTCGTGGCATCACGGTTAATTTTATCATTAAACCTCATTATAGGATGTCAACTCAAAATTAGGGATCAAATAGAACATATGTTTTTCCCCACTCATGTGGCTGGAGATAGTTAAGCCATATATATTAAAATTTTAATATATACCACTGCCACATAATTCACAGAATTCCCAATACATGTTGGTGAAAGCACGTCTATTAGCGTGTTTGATCGACATAGTAAATGGCTTCCTGTTGGTTACCCAAAAAGTAGCAAAAAAAAAAAAAACCCCATGCCACTTTTCACCACGGTCAAGAGGCAACTAACATGAGTTGTGCTTAAAAGAGAGTGCTTTCGATGTCAATCACAACTTGATCGATTATGAAAGGTTTCATTGTTGGTTTTAAGTTGACGTTGAAACATATGCCATCGACTCGGATCGATGTTGAAACCGGGACTTGATAAGTGAGTTTTACTCTACCAACTTAATGCTAAATTGGGAGAAATATCATTTTATGGTACGTGAATGCATAGTTTTGGGCCACCGGATTTCTTTCAAATGCATTGAGGTTGATCGAGCGAAGATAGAGACAATAGAAAAGCTACCGCCACCAACATCAGTCACAGGAGTAAGAAGTTTTCTTGGTCATGCGGGCTTCTATAGAAGATTTATCAAGGATTTTTCTAAGATCTCAAAGCCACTCTCAAGTCTCCTTGTACAAGGTACTTCTTTTGTTTTTAGTGAAGAGTGTCACCAGGCATTCTCTACTCACCAAGAGAAATTTGTGTTAGCACCTATTGTTGTAATCCCAGATTGGGAGTTGCCCTTTAAATTGATGTGCGATGTAAGTGATTATGCAGTAGGAGCTGTTCTTGGACAACGCAAGAATAAGGTGTTTCATGCTATTTATTACGCCAGTCAAACTCTCAATGATGCCCAACTCAATTATGCAACCACAGAGAAGGAGTTATTGACAATTGTGTTTTCGTTTGACAAGTTTCGGCCTTATTTAATTGGCAATAAGGTAATTGTCCTCACAGATCACTCAGCAATTAAATACCTTATGACCAACAAGGATGTGAAGCCAAGGCTTATTCATTGGGTGTTGTTGCTACAAGAATTTGACATGGAGATTAGAGATAAAAAAGGCACAGAAAATCTCGTGGTGGATCATCTCTCTAGACTGGAATGACCAAAGGAAAAAGAATTGCAAAAGCCTCCAATTGATGATAATTTTCCTGATGAGCAGCTATTCTTTTTCCTTTAGCAGTGGATTATGTTTCCAAAGTGAATAGCTGCTCATCAGGAAAATTATCATCAATTGGAGGCTTTTGCAATTCTTTTTCCTTTGGTCATTCCAGTCTAGAGAGATGATCCACCACGAGATTTTCTGTGCCTTTTTTATCTCTAATCTCCATGTCAAATTCTTGTAGCAACAACACCCAACGAATAAGCCTTGGCTTCACATCATTCTTGGTCATAAGGTATTTAATTGCCGAGTGATTTGTGAAGACAATTACCTTATTGCCAATTAAATAAGGCCGAAACTTGTTAAACGAAAACACAATTGCCAATAACTCCTCTGTGGTTGCATAATTGAGTTGGGCATCATTAAGAGTTCAACTGGCATAATAAATAACATGAAACACCTTATTCTTGCGTTGCCCAAGAACAGCTCCTACCGCATAATCACTTGCATCGCACATCAATTCAAAGGGTAACTCCCAATCTGAGGTTACAACAATAGGTGCTGATACAAGTTTCTCTTGGAGAGTAGAGAATGCTCGGTGACACTCTTCACTAAAAATAAAAGAAGTACCTTACACAAGGAGCCTTGAGAGTGGCTTGGAGATCTTAGAAAAATCCTTAATAAATCTTCTATAGAAGCCCGCGTGACCAAGAAAACTTCTTACTCCTTTGACTAATGTTGGTGGCAGTAGCTTTTCTATTGTCTCGATCTTAGCTCGATCAACCTCAATGCCTTTGGAAGAAATCTGGTGGCCTAAAACTCTGCCTTCAAGCACCATAAAATGACATTTCTCCCAATTTAGCACTAAGTTGGTTTCTTCACACCGGATTAGCACCTGCTTAAGATTGTCAAGGCAATCATCAATTGAATTTCCAACAACAGAAAAGTCATCCATAAATACCTAAATTACCCGCTCCACCATGTCTAAAAAAATAGCCATCATATACCTTTGAAAAGTGCCTGGAGCGTTGCATAATCCAAACGGCATTCTTTGAAAAGCAAAAGTGCCATAGGGGGAAGTAAATGTGGTCTTCTCTTGCTTCTCTGGTGCTGTGGCTATTTGATTGTATTCAGAATAACCATCTAGGAAACAGTAGTACTCATGGCCCGCTAACCGATCCAGCATCTAATCAATGAAAGGTAAAGGGAAATGATCCTTTCGCGTGGTTTAATTTAACTTCTTGTAATCAATGTAGATTCTCCATCCGGTAATGGTTCTTGTAGGGATCAGCTCATTATTTTCATTCTTTACTATAGTCATTCCTCCTTTTTTGGGCACTACTTGCACTAGACTTACCCGTGAGCTATCTGAGATTGGGTAAATCACTCATACATCTAACCATTTTAAAACCTCTTTTCTCACCACCTCTTTCATGGTTGGATTAAGTCTTCGTTGTGCTTCAACTGATGGTTTGATGCTGTCTTCCAACAAAATGCAATGTATACACATAGATGGACGAATTCCCTTAATATCTGCCAAAGACCACCCAATTACAAACTTTCGATGTTGAAACCGGGACTTACGATGTCCTTGGCTTCGACGACAATTTGATGACTTATGTTGTAGACTTTCCACCATACTTTAAAAGCACGGTAGCAAGCAATCTTTGTTGTAATGTTCATTTATACGATATGTACATTTTTCTGCCGTCTCTCCCCTTTTCTTAGTGTCCTTTTTTTTGTTTTTTTACCCAAAACATATTTTTTTCATTTTAGTCTTTTTTTTATTCTTTTTTTCTTTTTGTCATGAAATTTTACTTTATTTTTCATTTTAATTCTTTTTACATTAAAACTTATTTATTTCTTCATTTTAGCCTCGTTTTTTTTACCCAAAACATATTTTTTTTTTCATTTTAGTCTTTTTTTTTTGTCATGAAATTTTACTTTATTTTTCATTTTAATTCTTTTTACATTAAAACTTATTTATTTCTTCATTTTAGCCTCGTTTTTTTTACCCAAAACATATTTTTTTTTTCATTTTAGTCTTTTTTTTTTGTCATGAAATTTTACTTTATTTTTCATTTTAATTCTTTTTACATTAAAACTTATTTATTTCTTCATTTTAG
>NW_010364655.1:114809-151912 GCF_000414095.1 Morus notabilis | reverse complement strand
TTTTTTTTTTTTACTTTCGCCCTCAATTTTTTTTTTTTTTTTACATTTTGAATTGTTTTGTTCTAAAACTTATTTATTTCTTTATTTTACTCCTTTTTTACCCTTTTTTCTTGTTTTTGTCCTGAAATTTCATATTTTGGTTCCTTTTACCCTAAATCTATTTATTTCTTTAGTTTGGTCCTTTCTTGACCTTTTTTTTATTTTTGTCCTGAAATTTTTTTTTTCGTTTGGCTTTCTCTTGCCTTAAAACTTTTTTATATCTTCTTTTTGGTCAATTTTTTACTTCTTTTTTTTATTTTTGTCCCCAACTATTTTATTTTTGTCCCCTTTGCCCTAAAATTTATTTAGTTTTTCATTTTAGTCATTTTCTACTTTTTTTTTTACTGGAAGTTTATTTTTTTCGTTTTGGTTTATTTTGCCCTAAAACTTATTTTTCTTCATTTTGATCTTTTTTACTCTTCTTTTTTTTATTTTTCACTAAAACTTTAGTTTTTCCGCTTTGGTCCCTTTCACTCTAAAATTTATTTATTTCTTCATTTTAGTCATTTTTTGACCCTTTTTTTTTTTTGGCTTCTTGCCTAAAATTCTATTTTTTTTCACTTTTTTCCTTTTTGGGATTTTATATATTCTTAATAATAATACGGTAATTAAAATTTAACACGTGTATTACTTCTCACATGCATCACACGTAGAGTTCAATTAGTATATGTATACCTTCTTGCCTAAAATTCTATTTTTTTTCACTTTTTTCCTTTTTGGGATTTTATATATTCTTAATAATAATACGGTAATTAAAATTTAACACGTGTATTACTTCTCACATGCATCACACGTAGAGTTCAATTAGTATATGTATACATATCTATTACTATTCTATAAGAGGGCTTGTGGCAGGGTTGTGTTAGCATTGCTTTGTCATTTTCTTTACTTTTGTTTAAGTCATTTTTATGTGGGCTTGTTTCAGCACTATTTATCTTACATAAAATGCCTACTTTAAAAGCTTGTGTCCAAAAATACCCGTTCATATAAAATATTAGAACAATGTCGACTTTTGAATAATAATACACATTTAATACCAGATACACCCCTATTACAAAAATAAGCATTTCTCTGAATAGGCATTCTACAAATGACCCAAAAAGTTATTGGTTGTCTTTTGGGCGAATCATGAGAATAATCTAGAAGATTAACACGAGTAATCTACTAAATTAATTACGAAATCTACTAAATTAATTGGATTGTTTGAAGGAAAAGAACACAATAAGATTATTTTCGCCGATATAAAAAAGAAAAACACCCAAAAACATCATGAACTGAAAGTCAAATATTTTTTACTACCCATATTATAATATCTTTTTCTCTATTTTCATGTCAACGAAACAACAAAATGAAGAACAAATCTTATCTTTGACCTCGCAACGTGACGATCTATAAGGTGATGGACTCCTTGTAATCAGAAGAGATGGCAATTTGTCAGATTTGGCCCGTGAAGGTATGAGTTTCTCAATGGTTTTACACAATCTTTGGAAAGTGTTCGTCGGCCGTGGACTCTGGAAACTCATGGACGGAGTTGGGGGAGTTGCTTGCTCGTGGTGTTCACGCCATCTCCAACCAAATCTCTCATGTCTAGGTTGTGGATTTGTGTATAATTTTTTGTATTTTGCTCTTTATTTTGCTGTAATAATGATGATGGTTTCTCCATCTCCCGGTGTGTTCCTCTAGTTAGAGTGTGGTTTCTCCACCTCTCTCAGTCTGGGGTGTTTTCTCCCTCAGCCAACAGTTGGCTTCCCCACCGCTACTAGTCTGAGGTATGTGTGTATGTGTGAGGTCCATTACATAACTAGGATCTGGCTCACTTTGAGTCAATTATTTTTTTTTTTTTTTTACATTTTGAATTGTTTTGTTCTAAAACTTATTTATTTCTTTATTTTACTCCTTTTTTACCCTTTTTTCTTGTTTTTGTCCTGAAATTTCATATTTTGGTTCCTTTTACCCTAAATCTATTTATTTCTTTAGTTTGGTCCTTTCTTGACCTTTTTTTTATTTTTGTCCTGAAATTTTTTTTTTCGTTTGGCTTTCTCTTGCCTTAAAACTTTTTTATATCTTCTTTTTGGTCAATTTTTTACTTCTTTTTTTTTATTTTTGTCCCCAACTATTTTTTTTTTGTCCCCTTTGCCCTAAAATTTATTTAGTTTTTCATTTTAGTCATTTTCTACTTTTTTTTTTCCTGAAAGTTTATTTTTTTCGTTTTGGTTTATTTTGCCCTAAAACTTATTTTTCTTCATTTTGATCTTTTTTACTCTTCTTTTTTTTATTTTTCACTAAAACTTTAGTTTTTCCGCTTTGGTCCCTTTCACTCTAAAATTTATTTATTTCTTCATTTTAGTCATTTTTTGACTTTTTTTTTTTTGGCTTCTTGCCTAAAATTCTATTTTTTTTCACTTTTTTCCTTTTTGGGATTTTATATATTCTTAATAATAATACGGTAATTAAAATTTAACACGTGTATTACTTCTCACATGCATCACACGTAGAGTTCAATTAGTATATGTATACATATCTATTACTATTCTATAAGAGGGCTTGTGGCAGGGTTGTGTTAGCATTGCTTTGTCATTTTCTTTACTTTTGTTTAAGTCATTTTTATGTGGGCTTGTTTCAGCACTATTTATCTTACATAAAATGCCTACTTTAAAAGCTTGTGTCCAAAAATACCCGTTCATATAAAATATTAGAACAATGTCGACTTTTGAATAATAATACACATTTAATACCAGATACACCCCTATTACAAAAATAAGCATTTCTCTGAATAGGCATTCTACAAATGACCCAAAAAGTTATTGGTTGTCTTTTGGGCCAATCATGAGAATAATCTAGAAGATTAACACGAGCAATCTACTAAATTAATTACGAAATCTACTAAATTAATTGGATTGTTTGAAGGAAAAGAACACAATAAGATTATTTTCGCCCATATAAAAAAGAAAAACACCCAAAAACATCATGAACTGAAAGTCAAATATTTTTTACTACCCATATTATAATATCTTTTTCTCTATTTTCATGTCAACGAAACAACAAAATGAAGAACAAATCTTATCTTTGACCTCGCAACGTGACGATCTATAAGGTGATGGACTCCTTGTAATCAGAAGAGATGGCAATTTATCAGATTTGGCCCGTGAAGGTATGAGTTTCTCAATGGTTTTACACAATCTTTGGAAACTGTTCGTCGGCCGTGGACTCTGGAAACTCATGGACGGAGTTGGGGGAGTTGCTTGCTCATGGTGTTCACGCCATCTCCAACCAAATCTCTCATGTCTAGGTTGTGGATTTGTGTATAATTTTTTGTATTTTGCTCTTTATTTTGCTGTAATAATGATGATGGTTTCTCCATCTCCCGGTGTGTTCCTCTAGTTAGAGTGTGGTTTCTCCACCTCTCTCAGTCTGGGGTGTTTTCTCCCTCAGCCAACAGTTGGCTTCCCTTCCGCTACTAGTCTGAGATATGTGTGTATGTGTGAGGTCCATTACATAACTAGGATCTGGCTCACTTTGAGTCAATTTTCTGTGGTCAAATGTTATAGAGCCACTTTTGGAAAGTATCATTCCCGTTATTGGATTAGCGGTGTGTTTCTAATTTCTAGTCTTGTGAGTGACACATGTTCATATGGTTTTGGTGCAATCATGTATTCTAACCCTTTGGTGGCCTCTTAGGGCACGTTTGTTTGACTGTATTAGAGCACCGTATTATATAATAATACAATAATATAATATTTGGTCTGATCATCGTATTGTATAAACTAATACGAATGGTAAATTAATACGGTATATATCGTATTATTGAATACGACACATTTTTAGCGCATTGTATTGTATTATTTTATAGTAGAATAATAATTTAGGTCAGGGTTGGGCAACACTAAAAGTCGGGGTCGAGCCAACATAAGTCAGGCCGGAGCCTATAATTATTGAAAAATTTATGAGGTATGCAAAATTTTTATTTTAAAAACTTACATTTTGACCATAAAATTTTTATAAAACTATATTTTGACCTCAAAATTTTTATAAATTACACTAACCCTAAATTTTTTATAACATTTCTTTTTGACCCCAAAATTTACATTTTGACCTTTTATATAATACGTCATGACACTAAGCACTGTATTATATTATGATAATACAACACAATAGAATACACCTTATACGATACAATACAATATAAACTATTAAATTTACCCTTAATGAACTACTAAATTTGACCTTAATGAAATTGTCATATTTATCATTAAAAAAAATGAAGAACATACGACAAAGATACGAATAAAAAATGAAATATTGAATGAATTTAGAGTCCGTTTAGTTCATGGATTAAAATCATGAGATTAGAACCATTTTTTATTTACGTGAATTTTTTGTAAGAAAAAATACTGTAACGAACCATGAACTATGATTCGAATCAAAAAATAAATCATCTAACTAAACGGGCTCTTATTAATTTATCACCAACTCTAGAAACAACACGTATGTCGCGGTCCCAAGAGGCCAAAAGACCCAAACACCGAAGGCGAGATGAAATCGGGATCTCGCCAACGAAGAACATAACAGTCTTTGTCAGAGACCAAGACGAGCATAGAGTGAGGGAGCTGATTGAAGTGATCGATTGTCATGGCGTCTCTAAGTAAACTATAGAGCTCACAAATATGGAAGGGCATGGACATTGCGCCCTCAGATCCAATTAATCCAACCAGAGAGAGAGAGAGAGAGAGATGAGATGAGATCATAAGATTGACCAATGCTATTATCGGAGATCGACTGTGAAAACCAAAGATCTATGGAATCGCCAATGCCATCAACACGGTCGTCATTGCGGAGCGGGCAGGGAGGTGTTGCGTTGCCAACCGTGGGTGAGGGTGAGGGTGAGGGTGAGGGTGGGGCTACTAATATCGTCAAGGGATTGGGGTACTTGAGGTGGACAAGTGGGAGAGAAGTGGACGGAGGAGAGAGAGCGCAAAATGTTTAGCTAGAGTTCAGATTTGAGACAGTGCAATATTTAGCTAGGGTAATTTAGGGGTTATTCTTTTGGAGTGATTTTTGAGTTGAATTTGAGTTATAACTCGAGTTAAAGTTGTAACTTAAATAAAATTAAGTAAAGTTGAATAAAAATGAAACTTAAAATAACGTGAATTTGAATAAAATTGGAACTTAAATTGTCTTTTTTTGAGTTTTTTAGACAAAAAAAACATGCCCTTAGTCATTTAAACGGTGTTAATAATGAGAAAGAAAAGTTAAAATGGCGAAGTTAGAAACACATTTTTCCCAATAAACAAGTTTCTCAACAATTAACCATGTAAATACAACAATTAACCATGTAAATACAACAATTAACCAACTTTCCTCACCAAAAAAAAAAAAAAAAAAAAAAATTAACCAACACCAAAAAACAAGTACAACACTACAACGTAAGCATAAGAAAATAGGAAATAGGAGGGCTGGGCTACATTAAGAGTGCGTTTAAAATTGTTTTTAAAAACGTTTTTTACAATAAAATATAATTTACAAATTGTGCTTATTTAGTAAATGTTTAAAGAACGAAAATAAAAATAAAAAATAATTTGCGTATTTAGAATTCGTTCCAAAATGATTTTATTTTTTGTATGAAAATGAAAATAAAAACATTTTCTATTTTAGATAGAAATCATTTTTAAAAATGTGTTTGATAGTTTTATCAATATATTGTTTTCAATATAAAAAATTCATTAATGTCTCTTTCTCTCTCTCTGCTCGAGAGAGGAGAAGAACGACTAAAAGTCGTTTTTCATTTCTCTCTCATTTTACACTAAACCAAAAAATCGTTTTCATTTTTGTTTTTTGTCTTTATTGCGTCAAACGCCGTTTTAAAAACGTTTTTTATTTTTTTCTTGAAAAACGTGAAACAAAAATGAAATTAATTCCAAACACGGCCATTAAGAATAATTTTTGTGAAAAAATTAGAAAACGGTTGAAAATTGTTTTTCTTTTGTTGTTTTCATTGTCTAGTATTTATCAATAATGTTGTGTTATATTAATTAATAATTATATCCGAATACGATTTCACTTTTTTATTATACTCAAAATAATCTCTTAAAAAACTAACCAAGCACAATTTCAGAATCGGTCCCAAAATAATTCTCAAACAATCTCATTTTTACTTTTGCACTGAAAAATCGAGAAATGTCAAGAGGATTTGCTGCAGATTACTCGCAACAAAATAAGGAAATGATCATGACAAAAGAAAAAATTGTTCTAAATATATCTTTCATGATCTCATTTAACAAGATAAAGGACCTACATTCCAATGAGTTTCCTTTGTGCCACTCCGTCACAAGTTAAACGATTAGTCTTAAAGAACTGTATCACTAACAGGCAAAGATTTTGATGCAGCCAACATCAACCTCAAGCTCAACTTATGCCCAATGAACCATACAAAATCAAACCAAACCTCAAGGCTAAAGTGTTGAAGAGTTTAATATCAGTAAACAAGGATACAAAAATGGGTTTTGTTTCTACAGATCGTCTGATAGAAACACGGGCAACCAATTTGCTTGTCTTGTCAGACTGCTAAAAAATACAACCATCTGCAGCTGAGAACATGTTAAACCTTACAAATTGTCTCAATATAAGAAACTGCTTAAAGGGTAAATGAGACTTTAAAGCCTCACCAGCAAGACTGACTGCAAGTTTCTATTTGGACTAAATTTAATATTCTTCTAGAATTTCACCATCTGCAGCATCCAAGCACGTCGAATTACATTCATGATTTGACTAAATAAGAGTAATTGCTTAACACTTTCATATAGGGAAACAAATGTGGCGGCTTAAAGGAAAATTAAGTTTTAAAAGACACACCAGCAAGTGTGGTAGCCAAGTTTGCTTGAGCATCTGCTTCCTTGTTTCGGTCCTACAGACGGTACACAAGAAAATTCCAGAAAGAGAAGGTCAGTACTCAGTAGCATCAGCTAAAGTAGTAAGCTGAGGTTTACGAAGGTCCAGATTTCAAATCTAATCAATCGGGAGAAAATAAACATTAATGACCTTTCCTTTATGATAGAACAAATGTGAATAAGCTTAGACGTTTAGGAAATATGGAGTAAGATAAAAATGTTATGGTGATAAAATTTGTTGGGTTAATCTCATTTGTGGCCACTAAACTTTAGGTTCATTCCTAATTTTACTCTCGAACTTTAAAAACTCTCATTTACCCATTGAAGTTTGAATTAATCTCACTCAACCCCTTTTGTAAGAATTTCTATTAATAGCATACGGAAAAAGAGGAGGTTAAGTGTAGTGTTGTGGTGTTTTGTCGTTTTTAACAGATATTTTAACAAAAAGACCATGTGGCCGCACTACTCCATTTTTCCAGTCTATTTTTAACAGAAATTTTAATGGAGGGTGCTAAATGAGACTCTTTTACAATTTAGGGGGAAAATATAAATTTTAAAGTTCAGGTGGCAAAATGAGAATGGCACTAAAGTTCAAGTGATACTCATAAGAATAATCCAAATTTGATATACAAACCTATAAAAGAGTAGCATTGAGCATATAACATGTTAAGAATAAACTTTTACCCACCCTCAAAACGTGGTTGATCTGGAAAGAGAGAAAATTATTCTCGAGCGCCTTCACCTCTTTATACAACTTTGAAATTTTCTCATCTCTGACCTTCCATGACCCCTGAACCTGCTCCAGTCATATTTTTGTAGTCATATGATGCGATCAATAGGAAGAGAAACAGGAGGAAAAAAAAAACACAAAGGTTAACGCAATTTGAAGACTAAGACACTATACTCAAGTTTGTTTTGAGCGAACAGCACAAACAAAACATTGAACCAAATACCAATATCCCTCTTGCAGACCAGAAAGAAAAGGCCTTAAAATTCCAAACATTAAAAAAAGAAAAAAATATATATCTAATTTACTCTTATCTGGTGAAAAAAAAAATAATGATTAGGTGTAAACTGTAAACTGAAATGGAGAAAAGGTAACAGGATTTAATAAAACCTACTTTACTGTACAAATCTATGGACAACCAGAAAAGTGGCATACAAATGAAAATCAGTTAGAAGAAAGGTGAAGAGAATGCAAGAAACAAACCCAGTGGAACTACAAGAGTAAGCAATTGATCTGATATAGCGTTGAATTCCCACATGGTATGCAAAAATTAATTAAAAAAGGGGAAAAAAAGAGAAAAACAAAATAACAAACCTGCAAACAAACAAGTTTCGAGTCTCCTAGGACAGAGATCCTATTAAAGCCTTTTTTATGCGCATATCTCAACCCCAAAAGAAGGGCTCTATACTCTGCCACATTATTGGTAGTTTCACCTAAGCCTTCACACAATTTACAAATCTACAAAGAAAACAAAAGTTAGAGCCAAATAAAATAAACTAAATAAAAGATATAGAAAGCCCAAAGCGTAACGTTTACCATGCGTCCATCATCAGCTAGAAGCACAGCTCCAGCACCAGCTCTTCCAGGATTTCCTTTTGATGCCCCATCAAACATAAGAAAACAGGACTTCTACATGTAAAACATGAACACAGGGAAGGGATCGGCTATTATCAGTCTACAAGGCATTAAAAAACCGAAGACAAAAGAGGATATATGTTGAGACCTTCAAACTACAATTATGGGGTCCCACATTCTAATATGTGACCCAAAAAAATGAGAAAGATACGAGGGAAAATAGCCCCCCAGTTAACAGGTCCACATAGTTCTCTTATTAGTTAACAAAAAACAAACCACCTAATAACATACATACGGTGTTAACCAAGTGGTCTTTAAATTGAGCTGTTCCACCCCAGTCGTTGGGTTGCATGGCCATGCTCATATAGCAATCAGGGTCCATCAAGTCCCTGAATTATGGCAGAACACTCCCATTTTCTACTTCTTTTTTTTTTTTTTTTGTCTCTAGAAAAAGTAAACAAGAACACTCCCATTTTCTACTTCTTTTTTTGTTTTTTTTTGTCTCTAGAAAAAGTAAACAATAACCAACAAAAAAAAAAGCGCAGGAGAGAGCAAGAAAACACAGACTCTTATTTCTTGCTAACTAATTTGCATCCATCTGCTTTTTACTGTAATGTAATTAACCAAATAAAATCCAAAGGGCACCATGGATGCAGCTAAAACATGTAATATGGGTTCTTCATGTCAAAGATTTTGAAGTATAATCAAGTTTTGTCATCAATATTATCTTACACTGCTCAATGAAGATGAGTCCCGCACATTAGGGAGATCGGAAGTTGACGCAGAAATATAACCAATTCCTTCCTGAAAGCCGTTATGCAAACATTAATCTAAAGCAGTCAAATTTAGAGTTTCAACTCATAAGCCCAAGCCCTAATGTATGCTTAAGAAATGTAGTAGAAAACTCTAAACATGCCTAATATCATAACAACAGGATGGGCGTACAAGATATAGAATATAAATACATGACAGGACAAATGCATAGATAACGATGTTGGATCCTGAAATATTGTAATGTTAATAAATTATAATTGCAAAATTATAAATGAATGTTCTAAGCACAAAAAATAAATAAATAAATAAATAAATAAATTTTCAGAAATGCCATTGTTCTTTAATTTCTCAAAGAAGTTCCATTGATTGCAGTGATTGATTGTCTCCTTACCGCAGTTTCTAATCCAGCCACCAGCTGTGATCTCTTTTTTGACGTATCTTTGGAAGGTGTTACACCTATTGAAGATGTTGGAACCTGTGAATATATAAGTCATAATCATAATTCCACACCTCTAAGAGCCCAATCCTAAGAAAGTCCTGCTCGAAATCCATTTCAATTATCTATAGACTGCAAGAATCAGAAAGAAAATACTTTGATAGAAAAACAATGATAAAAAATAAAAATAAAAAACTTCAGTAATGTTTTTCGATTCATCTTTCGACATTCAGCAGCCAAACTAAAAATGTCCCCGCATGCAGGGCATTTCAATTATCTCTAACGCATCCGGCATGTGAAAGAAACTACAAAAGTGAAACTGAAAAACTCAGCATACCAAGATTGAGAATTGGCTGGCTCACGATTACAATGGTCACAATGGTCTTTTCGTGCCTTAAGTTTAACCCACCTTTGTCAAAATAAACAATGAATAGATGTTCATCTTAACAAAAAAAAGAAACACACTTTTCAACCTATATACAATACAATTCAGTAAAGTCGGCTAAAACCTCGTTCAATTCGTTAATATGATTTTATATAAGAGCTTTTTATTGTAAAAAAAAAAAGTTAGATGTGACTTTTTGTGAGAACTTTTAACTTAGCAAAGTTGAAATTGAAAACTCAGAATCGGTAAAATGAATAAGGCTAAGTCATCTTACTTCTTTGACTGGCAAAGCGCATTGCACAATGGGGCCAAAAAGACCCTCTTTCATATCCTCAACTCTAATGGTGTAAATTGCATCCTTAAGTCCACGAGAAGTAAGGTACTCTTGAGTCTCCTTCGGCAACCGATGCCCTTTGAACACGCTTACAGGAGGATCACATATCTAACCAAACAAACAAATCAAAACTCTTGACAAAAAAAAAAAAAAAGAAAAAAAATCATCACAAGATCCAGCATTCGGAATTAAATCAAACACCTTACCGAAGAACCAACTTGCGCTTGGCAATCATTCAGGCTTCTATAAACCCCGACGACGTCCCCTTTCCGCACAACATAGAATGCCTCCTTCTCTTTCTCCTTCTCCCTCTCCATTGCCGGTTCAGCCTTCGATTTCCGCCGCGACGGAGGCGCGCTCTCGCTGCTTTTTCCGGCTTTTCTCGAGTAAAGCCGAGAACCACCGAATCGCGTCAAAGCAGAGTTCTGCGTGAGGGCAGTAATGCGGGGTTTATAGCTGATTGTTCTGGTCCATGAATAAGAATAATAAGCTCCGTACAGACAAGTCCGAGCTCTGTAATGGCTGTTTCTAAGAATCGCTTCTATGTGAGACGAAATCTGTGACAAGCCATTCATCACACGCTTCGATTCTCCTCTAACAGCGATTCAGAGCTTTTCTTTTTCCGCTGCTAATTGTAACAAAAAATGAGAGAATCGATTTTCAAAGCTGTCAAATCTTCTGAAATCAAAGAGTTTATATGTTAAAAATAAATGCAATCAAATTAACGATGTACAAAAGTCAAACGTTCCTAATACAAAGTTGTAACTTTTTAGCGAAATTGTGCTAACCCCATTACCGAAGAAAGGCGAGGATGGGTAGTATGCGGAGAGAAGGCGTGGTCTGGGTGGTGGCGGCGCGACGGCGGCACTTAGGCGGCGTACCTGCCTGCGTTCACCGGAGGAGGACGGCGATGGGGCTGAGGGGCAGGAGAGAAAGTAAAAAGTAGTAGAAGGAGGGCAAAAAAACATGAAAATGAGTTTCCTAAAATTGCCTTGGAAGTCCTCAAGCTTTTAAGTATTTTTACAAGCAAAAAGCTCCTTGAATTATACTTTTTTTTTTTATAGCAAATGTAGTCCAAACAGTCAAGATCTCGTTGACCTATGGATAATGGACGGAATTATCATGTGCAACGCACTCTTTGTAGGTAAAATTGTAATTCTACTGATAAAATCCAAATGAGGATTTTCTTTTTTTTCTGTTATGAATTATATGCAAAGAAAATCCTAAAATGACTAAAGAGTTGTTTGGTTGGGGGATTCGTACCCCAATTTGAATTATGGTTCGTGATTTGTTATAGTATTTTCTCTCATAAAAAATACACGTAAATCGAAAATAGTTCTAATCTCATGATTCTAATGTTATGTGAATTTGGATTTATAACCAGCTAAAATGTGATGTGAATTTGGATTTATAACCAGCTAAAATTTTATATTCGGGATTTACTATTAGATTTTTCATTTTTTTCTCATTAATATGAACTTGGTAAATCCAGGATTTATCATTAGAATTTATAGTGTTCTTTTTCCCTAGTAATATCAACTT
This sequence comes from Morus notabilis, assembly GCF_000414095.1. NCBI lineage: Eukaryota > Viridiplantae > Streptophyta > Magnoliopsida > Rosales > Moraceae > Morus > Morus notabilis. The sequence continues at coordinate 139,936 of NW_010364655.1, read as the reverse complement.
GGTAAATATGGAATTTATCAATAGATTTTTCTCTTTTTCCCTCATAATACAAATTTGGTAAATCCATAATTTACTATGTATATACAAGATTTACCAATTAGATTTTTCACTTTTTTCCTACTAATACAAACTATATATTTGGGATTTACCATTAAAATTTGTAGCGTTCTTTTCCACTACTAATACAACACATGTAAATTCAGGATTTACTTAGTATATCCAGAATTTATCATCAGATTTTTCATTTTTTTCTTAGTAATATGAATTTGGTATTTACTAAGTATATCCGGAATTTACAATTAGATTTTTCTCTTTTTCCCTACTAATACATACTTGGTAAATCTGATATTTGCCAAGTATATATGTATTTACTATTAGATTTTTCACTTTTTCCTTACTAATACGAATTTGTTAAATCCTGTAAATATGAGATTTAGTCCCTTACTAATATAAACTTGCTTAACCATAGATTTACTACGTATATTATGGATTTACCATTAGATTTTTTATTTTTTTCGTACTAATACGAACTTGGTAAAACTAGGATTTACCAAGTAATTTACTATTAGAATTTGTACATTTTCCCTTAATAATATTAACTTGATAAATCTTGAATTTACCAAGTATATTCAGAATTTACTATTAGAATTTGTACTATTATTTTTCAAGTAATTCTAACTTGATAAATCCGATATACCAAAGGAGCGGGAAAAAATAATGAGAAAATGGTAAAATTAGAAAATTAAAAATTAAAAATATGAAATGGTATATTAATTTCTATACATCGGTAAATTGACAATTTAAGGCTAGTTTAGTAGTGATTCTTGAAGCCCAAAATCAATTCTCTAACCATCCACAACCTACATTTATAAATGGTAAAAATCATAAAAAGTGATTTTTAAAGAATTTTTAAAGAATTTACAGTTAAAATTAAAAACAGACCAAAAATAACTTTAACTTTTAGATAATACGATAATCTCAATACAATTAATAAAACTTTATGTTACACTACTTTTAAAACTAACAACACTTATATAATTACAGTTATTAAATACTCAATTCATTTTTTTCAGCCCAACTAATATAATTTTTCTAAAATCTACAGGTCCTTACATCCATAAGTTTTGAATTTAAAAAAAAAAAAAAGGAAAAAGAAATTCAATTTAGGGTTATTTGGCGCATTTTCCCCGCCAGCTTTCTTCGTTTTCTCATTTCTTCCGAGAGTTCTCTTTCAGTTCTGCAAAAACCCCAGAGTAGGGTTTTACTCTTACTCTCCTTGCGATTCGATTGACTCACTTTGGCCGAAGAAGAAGAAAATGGGAAGTAGATGCACTTTGGCCGGCGTGGAAGTCCCAATCGTCGGCAGCGACTCCGTCAGATGGATTGAACTTTCCCTTCCTCCTTCTTCTTCTCCATCTGCAGCCATCGCCATTGCCGATTCCGACGCTAATCTCAGCGTTCCTAGCATCTGTTCCCCTCTCGCGGACGACTTCGCCTCCTGCTCCGCCATTGGCGATCCTCCGATTTACATTACATGGTTTCTCTCTCTCTCTCTGTTCCGTTATTTTTTTTTTATTTCTTTTTACAAAAATAATTATTATTTTTGTTATTGTTGGATGAACGAATTTTCATAATCATTGCTTGAAATTATGGCCGATCAATCTCTGTGAATGTTACTACAGGAGAATTCACAAATCACTACCCAATGCTGTGGAGCTACTTGAGCTCTGTGCCGATAAAGAATTTCCCAGAATTGGTCTGCGAATCACTTTCCCTGATGCGCTCTCTGCTTTTGCTTTTGTCTGCAAAAATGAGGTGCTTCTAATATTTTCTTCTTTTTTTTTCTTGTTTTAAAAAATTGACACAGAAGATATGAACAATTAGTTTCATTTAATTAGAAATGTCTAGACTGTAATGGTAATTATTTCTCCTTTTGTAAATGATAGTCTATTTAGTTTCCTTAATCTTTTTGAAGAAATTGGTGGCCAAGTAGAATAAGCTTGTTGAGATAGAGCTAGATTCTTGTCGAAAATAGGCGATACCCTCGAACAACCCAAGAGGCATGCCACTCCTGAATGTATTAGTCTTATTAGCTACTATTCTACTCCTATTTATAAAGGTGCCGTTTGTTTCACAGTTTGAACCACAATTCAAGCCTTTTTTTACTAACTTTTTCTTTCATATAAATTTGAATATTTGTTTAGAATCAAACGGGCTGAAAAATTATGGGGTTTTTTTGTTTTCCTTATTAGTTTTGCTTATTGTGTTACGTTTGAACACAGGTCGATGTGAATTCTAGAAATTACCCTTACCTGCTTCATGTGTTGAGTGTTTCTGGAATTGCTTACCTTTTGAGGATCAGACACACCTCAGCATACAAATCCTCCTCCGTTTTGCCGGCAGAGGAGGTGATCAGGACATTTGACATGCACAGTTATGGCCCTATAACAAGTGCATCAGCATTGCCCTCTGGATGTTTTGTAGTTGGAAGGAGTGACGGATCTGTTGGTTGTTTTCAACTCAGCATGCTCGACCTCGATGCTCCTGGTACTACATACACATGCTCTTTCTTTTTTTTCTTTTTTTTTTTTTGTTGCCTGTAGTTGTAGATTTATGACTATGCCTGCTCAATGGTGGAAGGATTTTGGCTTGAACAGCATAATATTCTTTTCTAATGTTTAATTTAATTTTGTTCATTTAGCTTCCGTGCATGAGCTTCGGGATGAGTCGGGAATAAGTCGTTTGTGGGGTCTCATGTCCAGGTAGGACAAAGTATTAGATTATCTGCCTGAATATTCAATAAGAATGATTAGTTAGAAAATCGTTTATGTAGTTTACGGCACTTTATACTCGTACACCAGTGGACACTAGACAGTGTAAAACTTTCATCTTTGTATGTGCTTTCTTTGGGGGCCTATAAGAGGTTCATTGGTACATTTGTGACTGAATATCTGGCTGTCTATTGTCTATTTGGCCTGTCCATATTAACTCTTCTTGAAAGCTATGGTTATGGTTGCTCAAAACTGATGACTATACAGTGCTTTTGACATTTAAAAGAGAATTATTAGGATAATATTGGGGAAAAAATGACTATTCTGATTTCAGCGTATCATCACTCCTACTCTGTTTTCCTAACAACCACCAAAATGTCGGGGAAAAAAAGTCTCTTATTCTTAGATTTTCAGTTGATGTTCCTGTTGATTAAGTATACTAAACATGTGATGCAGGGATAGGGTAGTAGAGGCTGTGCAAGATTTGGTGTTAGCAAAGGTTCATGGAAAAATGCTTCTATTTGTGCTGCATTCTGATGGGATTCTCCGAGTGTGGGATCTTTCATGCCGTATCAAGATCTTCAATTACAATATGAATGTTCCAAGTCCTCTTTCCCAAATTATTCTTTATTTTTGCCGCTTATGCATGCTAGTTCTATCCCGTACAAAAAGGAATTTTCATCTTCAAAGATTGCATTTTGTGTTTATCTTTAATTTTTTATTATTATTATTATTATTATTATTATTATTATTATTATTATTATTATTTTCTGGGAGTCAGGGTTTTAATTGATTTCTTATGCATGGATAACCTTGTCTAACTATCAAAATATCTTATTATGTTTCGTAATGAATCACCATGTGGATGTTTGTACTTCAGCAATATGAGTGGTCCTTACCTAATCCAGTAAAATACCAGTTTGAATTGGAAATTTGACTTGGAATTTGTGACTGATGCTTCCACAATGACACAAATACCAGAAGTGCATAGGTTTTACCATATGTGACAAAGAAAAGAAAAAAGTGATAAAGACTTAAAATGAATAAGGTTTCAACAATCTAGTTTCCTTTTTGCGTTGTGCGTCTCAATTGGAAATAAGGTGCTTTGATATTATTCTATCTTCTTATAAGAAAAAAGTGATAAAGACTTAAAATGAATAAGGTTTCAACAATCTAGTTCCTTTTTGCGTTGTGCGTCTCAATTGGAAATAAGGTGCTTTGATATTATTCTATCTTCTTATAAAAAAAAATGTCATTCTGTCTTGACCATATCATTGCAACTCGTCATTCCATTTTCAGTTGTTCCCTAGAAACCTTCAGCAGTTGAGGAATCATTAATTTGCTTGGGGTAGTCTGTTGCTTTTTGGTGACAGATAAGTTGGAACAAGTGTTGGGTAAAAAAAAAAAAAAGAAAAAGGCTTCCAAATGTGCTGATATGGCGTTGATATGGTGCTGCGTATGCAAAGATTTCGGCTGAGTTTGAGTACCCTTTCTAATGTGCTGATATGTTTATCTCTCTAGTTTCAACAAGGAGGGTGGGAAGATTTTGAACACTGTTATACTGGGTTTGTGTTGGGCAATATGCTTAGATTTTAGAAAGGAATAAGAATTAGAAGGGTTGTGTCAGTGAAGTTTGGGATAAAGTGAAATTCTGTACTGCACTTTGGTTGTGTGAAGATAATGATTTTAGCCATTTGCAATTTTCTGATCCGGTTAGGTATTGGCAATTTTTGATGTAGTTCATTCATCTTTTATGATTGTTCTATCTACATTTTTTTTGCTTTTGTTTTTATTTTGGTGACATCCTGACCTCGCTTCATTCTTCATTACTATGTTTGTTTTAATGAAGTTCTGTTTCTTTCAAAAGAGAAAAAGGCTTCAAATTAAATGTATGTTGTATTGAAATTTATAGTTTAACCACCTCATCTTCCTCTCTCTCTCTCCCTTTTCCTCTTTCTACTCTGATTTGGTATCTTCTATATGCATCTAGCTCATGAGGCTCAAATATTTTTGAAAATTGAAGTCTGACCGCCTAATCTTCCTAGTTGCACCTTAATTATGCATCTACATCCTAGGAATCAAGTCACTTATTACATGCTTGTTGTCAGAATGTGTTGAAATAGTATCATATTTCTATATTTGAAGCTAAAGAATGCACTTAAATGCTCACAAGTGTGTTCTATTTTGTACATACAGGAGCTGCATTAGTAAGGATATGGGTTGGTGAAGCTGATAATGACTCAACTGTTTTGCCATTGGCAATCTTGTCTAGACATATCTCAGTATGGCTTCTTTGACAAATTTATCTTTCCGTTTGTTTATTTTATTTGTAGATGCTGGGATTCTGTTAAGAGAGAGGAGGAGATATTTATCATTCATATCTTTTACACCATGTTCAAGAATTCTGTTAATAGAGAGATGGGGGGTTTATTCGTATTTGCTAGAATCCTTTTGTGTGTGAAAGAGAGGGGAAGAATTACACAAGAAGCTAAATAATAATAATAATAATAAGTAAATAAATAAATAATAATAATAAAGTTAGTCACTGGGTATAAACTATTGAGAAAAAGTCTTGGTCTTGTATATTGAAACAGAGTCAAAAGTTGTTCCAACTTTAAACATCCCATGATTTCCTCTTAGCAAGCTTGAACATCTCTTTTATGCGTCCAAATGGTTTACACTTGTTGAACATTATGTCTTCATGAATTCATTCAATCTTACATCTAAAACATTAGACAAGGTTGTGAAATGATTTATTGTTAATCAAAGTAGAACTTCTGCCCAGTTTTTCCGTTTTGAAGGTGAGAGCTCTTCAGGAATATGTGAGTTATTGATCTTCTGTTCGTTTAGTGTATTTGGACCAATTCGTCCAGTCCAATTGAAGCCCACAACCCAAATTAGCGTTTGATTAACAGGGGAAGGTTCATGTTTGCATGGTTACTGTTGCGTAAGATGCTGAGGGATAGGATCGTTTATTTTTTGTGTTGTAAGGCTGCTTTTAGATTAGGGAATAGTCTCCTTAAGAAGTTAAATCTAGTATGGTTGATCCAAGAAGTTTTTCTCAGCCTTTCTCTTTAAGGTTTTCATTGGTAGAAAATAAATAATACAAATTGGAACTCTAGCCGTTTTGGTTTGAACAACACCAGAGGTTATACTTTAGCATGCCAAAGCATGGACTGTTGAGTTCTCTATTATATTTAATGGCACCAACCTTAGATCATGCTTGCATTTTCTCATGTGATGTTTATTTCTTTTCTTTTTGATGAATAAACGTTAATTCTTTTCCTGCCTACCTATGAAGGATCTTAGCTCGGAGCAAGTTAACTTGTACAGTCTACGCTGTAGTTTGGGGGATAGGATTGTTTTGTTGCTGGATCCATCTATGTCAACTATTCCTTTGTTAGATGTAAGTAATTTGGTTATCATCCACCCTCTGCTATTGATTTCGTTTGCTTGATGCTCTATGCGTTGCACTAAAGGGATGATTTTAACTTTGTTAAGGGAGGATGCATTGATGTCAAACTTTCTTCAGATAAGGTGTGGGTACTGAAAGAAAATGGGTTGGTTCTTCAAAGTTTGTTTCATACAGACAAAAATGTTAATGCGTAAGTTTATTCGTGCCTTGTAGTCTTCAATATACCCCGTCTTTAATCGTTCATTTTCATTACATATGATGACTTAAGCTTATTTGTTCTCCTGCTTTCTAGGGATTCAACACGCTATTACACTTTGCAGGAAGAATTTGTTGCGGATCAGCTATTTCAAAGTCCTGAATATTTGTCAGATGACCTTATATTGATGAGTCATTCAATTTTTTCATCTTCAAAGGTGCCTTTTATTTTTATAGTCTTTTTTTTTTTTTTTTTTTTTTTTTTTTTTTTTTTTTTTTTTGGTGATAAGAAACAAGAATTTTATTGAAATTTTTTAAAAAAATGAGAAAAGTACAAAGTAGGGGACGAGACGTCCACCAACAAACAGATAAGAGAAAACCAGACAAAGGTGCTTTTTATTTTAACTTTTATTGCTGACGCCCCAGTTCCTAATAGTATTATTGTCTTTAGTGTCCTCTACTTTGCAGATTAAATATTCTTGGGTTATTTGTCAATATTGTGTTGATTTTTGAATGTTCGGGTTGTTTGGAGTATGGGATTTGAATTTTTAACGTGTTGGAATTATGCAGTTTAGGTGATTGCTGGTTCATTTGGTTTTTAAGGAATAAAGGGATCGTTTGGTTCATGCGTTCAAACCAGTGATTCTTGATTTTGGCATTTAAAATTCAAATTTTTTGTGAGAGGAAAACACTGTAGCGGAATCAAAACTATGAGTTTAAACGCATGAAATAAACGGGCCCAAAAGGATTCTTTAGAAAAAAAAAAAAAAAGAAGGAATAAAAGGATTTTTGAGTTAGGGTAGGGGATGAAGAATTACCTTCGGTTAAGATTTTTGTTTGTAAGGGTTTCAAAGATATTCCTTTTTGTCTGATTTTGATGCGTTAGATAGATTGTATGTAGCTCCATTTTGTTTCTGTTCGGCGAGGACTTCCATTCTACTATTTGTATTTATCTGTTTTTCTTAAGAGAAAAATCTTTTGTTTTTGACAGTTAGCTCCTTATGACACCGAATAAAGGTCAATGTAATATGTATCAAGCTTTCGTGTCATTCAACTTACTCTTTTGTAGTTACAACTAATTAGATCTCAGTAAACAGGAAATGCCTTAGTTTCAATTTTACATGTGTTTTCCTCTCACAGTCTCATGTAAACTTTTGTTTGATTTATGGGGAATATTGAGTAATGAGTAAAATCTTAGTTCCATACGTTTTCTGACGAACTAGTAGTTCTACAAGCCATATATATATATATATATATATTAGGTTATTGTGCATATTTATTTATTTTTTTTTTCTGTTTTCGTCTTAAGATTCTTGCTAAGTTGCCATGTTGGGAGTTTTCATATGTTGAAGATATTGCTTACACATTTTGCATAATCTAAATTTTGGCAGGACCAAACTTTGTCGGCTGTATCCAACATTTTCTTACGCAGGCTGCTTCATCCTGGAGTGCATCATAATGTTGCCATGCGTGCAACTTTCCTGGACTATAACAGACACTGGACGGATTCAGAGTTCCAGTCATTAACTGCTGATGGATTGAAGAAGGAAATCCTTTCATTGATTGAACATGAGGTTTCTTTGTAGATTCTATTAGTTCTGACTCTATTATTGATTTTTCCCCGTTTGTACATTGTATTTGAATTTAGATTATTTAGATTTCAGTGAGCTGTTTTTCTTTTGGATGATAAGAAACTGAGATGATAATGATGCTGATTTACTTTGTTTGGTGCTTGTATCCAAAAGTTTTAAAGCTCTGGATTTGTACGGTGCTGTTAGTTTACTTGATAATTTGATTTGAAAGAAAATAGTTTTTGTTGGTGTGTTTGAGGAGGAGGATTTCTTTGGTAAAGAGTGAAACCGAGTCTCTTTTTGGTGAATTTCAGGGATTGCTTTTCTGTTTGGTTTTTCCTTGCTAGATTTCAGTGAGCTGATAATGACGCATGTATTTTAATGACAGGGCATGTGTGATAATTTAATATCAATATATCGCTCCTGGAAAAATTTCTATGCGCACTACTTCCAGAACTGGTGCAAGAGCAATGCACCTTGTGGTTTACTTGTCGATTCAGCTACGGGCTCTGTTGGTTTGATCAGAAAGACTTCAGCATCTCTATTTCGTGGTCCAGAGGACATTGAACGGCTTCTTGATGGTATGCCAATGATCTTTCTTTTTATCTGAATTGTTTGTATTCTTGTTTCTAGACAAGTTTTCTTTTTCTTTTCTTTTCTTTGTCTTTTTTTTTTTTTTGGTTTTTTATTTTATTGTTTTCACAATTAATCTTTTGTATATTTTCGTGTTAGGTTCTTCTTCTGATGAACTTGGTGATCTTGTTAGTTCTGGGTTGGATTCGTTTAATGACAAGCATGAATATGGGATTCTTGTTGATATGCTCAGATGCGTCATTAGTATCAGTCAACAACTGGGAAAAGCTGCTCCCGATATATTTTATGAATCCCTTGTTAGCAGACCAATTTTCCCATCTGATAATATTGTTCCTCACATGTTAAAGGTTTTAGAAACTGGATATAGTTCAATGGTTGCTACACAGTGTGTATTGGAGCTTGGTACTCACGTTGCTTGGGAGAAAAAACTAGTGGATCACAAAAACTTGAGGAAATTTTCAATTGACATGCTTCTATCTCTTCATGCATTGTGTGAAAAAGCTAGTACGTGGAGCAAAGTTTTGAATAGCATTGAGAATTATTTGAAGTTTCTTGTACCTCGGAAAATTACACAGAATCTGGATGCTGATACTTCATTGAGTATTAACGCTTCCATATTGGTCCAGGCTACTTCTCAAATTGCAAAAGCAATGTTTGAATCTGCATTTGACATTCTTCTTTTCCTAAGCTATCTAGTAAACAACAGTGCGCAGGTTAGTTTTTATTTTATTTTTTATTTGGGAGTTAAGAGTAAATGTCTTTTGGTACATGAACTAGACTTTAGGTGTTAGATCATCCAGATAGAGGGATAGTATGATTCAAAGCCAATACCTTGTCATGGAGAATGGGCGCCCTACCATATCCCCCTACCAAATCACTGATGGTGACTTTTAAATGTATGATCATGATGAAATAGCCAATTTTGAAATTGCAGATATAGATTTGAGGAGCTAATCAAATCTTCTTTAACCTTGTTCCTCTTCAGTTGATTTGAAATCAAATCATCATCCAAATTACATGTAAGCTAAAATTTCTGTTGATTTCTCCCCATTCTATGTACCAGACAAAACACCAATTAGGTTATGGGGTTTTATTTGTTCTAGCTTCGGGGCTTGATTGTTGCATAAGAGGATATAATGTTCATTTTGTTGTTGTTATTTGCATTTCGGTAGATCTCAGTCATGAAGACTATTTGTTCTCCTTTTTATTTTATTTATCTCAACTGTTCTATTAACTTATGCTTTTTTCTTGTAAGACGAATGTTTTAGAACTTCATAGGACTTTTGCTTGCAGATTCATATGTTGCCTGATGATGTATCTAAAATACAACTGGAGTTGGTTCCAATAATTCAAGAAATCATTTCAGAGTGGCTTATAGTTCATTTTTTCACCACCACACCATCTCAATCAGCAGCCGTTGAAGATTTCAGTTCCCAACTTTCGTCGTTGCAAATAGGTATGTTGCCGTTTCTTACTGAACTACTAGCTAGTCATTTTTGTTGTTTGTAGTTGCCACATCAAGTTAATTTTGAAGCGTGGTGGTTTTGTTTTTTTAATGCATGTGTCCTGGAAGATGCATGTTGTTTGGAGTTGCAGACTTTGCACTTCGCAAGCCATGTTGCTGATATGCTATCAATTTCCATTGTGTAGATAGCAGCACAAGTAGAAGATCATGGAACGAAAAGCTTGGCAAATGTGATTTTCCTTTGGCTTTCGTATTCTTGTTAAATTATCAAAGTTTTCCCAGAGATCATCACCTTCATTCAAGATATCTTTCAAATGCGCACGACATTATTATTTCTGTGCGGAACTTTAGTTGCTGGATCATTTGGGGAAAGACTGGAGAGTCCTCTACTTTCTTAAGCCATTCAACTGAGCTTGCATTGATCCTGCTAAGGCATGGGCAGTACAACGCTGTTGAGGTTTTCCCTCCTTGATTGGAAGTTTCTCTCTTTTAAAATATTTGTTAAATTTTCCCTTTTCTTTTGTTCATTTTTTGTATGTAATTTCTGTGTAGCATCTACTCGGTGTGGTGGACACACATTCACAGAAAGAGAGAATCTTGGAAACTATTGAAGATACTAATGGTAGATGGTGCATACTTCAACATCTTCTTGGATGTTGTCTTCTTGCTCAGGCACATCGTGGATTGAATGGGAAGCTTAAAGATAGGAAACTAAGCGAAGCTGTTCGATGTTTCTTCAGGTACTTCATATTTTTGTAAACTTTTTAGTTGGGTTTTCCAGTGTCATGCTCGGTCCTTGATAACCTCTCTTAGGACACTACCAGGTTACTGACAGGTGAAGTTGCTTTTGTTTTGCTGTGATACTAACTTCTTAAACTTCAACTCTACATATATGTTCTCTCTCACATACATCTAATTTGTAATTATTTTGAGAGAACATTCGGTAGCTGTAATGGCCTTTTTGATCTTTTTCTCTTTTTGGGGGATCAAATTTGTTCACAAAATAATGAAGAAGGTTTTTTTTTTTTAAATAATAAACAAAAACCTTTATTGAATAAAAAAGATTCAAATAATGAAGAAGGTAACTCGTTTCGTTCTTATTATTTGATTAGAAACATAGACTTGTATCATTTGAAAATTGAATAAAATGCAGAACTGAAAAGATGAGGTCCTTAGGATTTTGCTTTGGTTTTGCTGTTATTGAGTTTTGTAGTTTCTTTTTTCTCTTCTTGTCTTCTTCGATGGATTCCTCATCCATTTGAAACTTCTTTTGTAATCATTTTCTCTATCAATGAAGTTTCTTGTTTCTTATCCAAAAAAAAAAAAAAAAAAAAAAGAAAAGGATGAGCACTCCTTCAAGAAGAACAACAGAATTGCTCCCATCATTTTTCGTTTTCATTGATTTATGAAAACTGTATTTGTAACAATTGTCCTAAATCTTACAGTAAAAATGATTAGTACTTTGATTAAGTGTGCTTTAGACTTTGTTATAACAAAGAGAACTATGTTATGTTAATATGCAATCCAATGAATTCAAATAATTGAGTTCTTTCAGTTAAGATATAAGGTATATTCTGGTTTTACGAACGGCCTGAGAACCATTAGAGTTGTTAAACGTTGCTGGTTCTCGTGTAAGCAATATTGCGTAGGTTTTGACTCAAAAAGATGGAAATCATGGAGTTTTCCTTAGCTACTTGCAGACACTATCGTTTTAAATCATTGACAATTTCCCTTTGACATGGTAGGCCTGAAAGAGATCATACTTATGATTATTGTGTTGGTAATGACTGAAATGTTCCTCTTCGTCTGCCTTCCATGGGTTTTTGAACTTTTGATTTATTAATATATTCAGAGCTTCATCCGTAAAAGATGCTGCCCAGGCTTTGCAGAGTTTGCCTCCTGAAGCAGGCTTGTCACCGCTTGGTTTCAGTGAGTTGATTTAAAAACAATTCCAGTTTGATATGGAACAGATCTTTTCACCATCGTACTAAATCCTTTCCCTTCTCTCTCTCTGAGCTTTATTTATTTATTTTTATTTTTTGCCATTCCAGGAAGTACCATATCAGATGCTGCATGGAAGCTACATTATTATCAGTGGGCAATGCAAATGTTTGAACAACATAATATTAGTGAAGGTGCATGTCAATTTGCTCTTGCTGCACTCGAGCAAGTAGAGGAAGCTATAGTTACAAAAAGTGAGCACTCTGGTCGAGATCCATTTGATGAATCAACCACCATCATCAAAGGACGGCTTTGGGCAAATGTCTTCAAATTTACACTAGATCTTAATCACTTTTACGAGGCATACTGTGCAATAATATCAAATCCAGATGAGGAGAGCAAATGCATCTGCTTGAGGCGTTTCATAATCGTCCTTTACGAGCACAGTGCCATTAAGGTTTCTATCCAACTGTTGCCACCCCCTTTCTTTGTTTTGTTGAATTCTAGTATGTCTTATACTTTCATATTTAGTCGAATTAACTTTTGTCATTTACTGGTACTCTACTGCTTAATCTTCAGTCTTCTGTAGGTTGCAGAAGATCTTTATATGATTTTTTTTAAATAACATTTAAGAAAAGTGAAATGAGTATTCTAAGTCAACATGGTAGTTGCTGCTTTGCTAGATGCTAACTTGCTAACGGAGGGAATGTCTTGACGAATCATTGCTAGCACTGGCAGTGAACCTTTTAAAAAAAAAAAAAAAAAGAAACTGAATATTTATTGATAATATTTATAAAGAAAACTGAAAACTGGGATCAGGGAGGAAGAGATATCCTCGACAAGGCCAGTTTCAGAAAAACAACTGGAAATATAGGACTAAACTACAAAAAAGGGGCCCAACTCCTAACGATATCCGAGAACAATGGCCTCCCGAATTCTTTATCCCGGTATACCCACTACGAAACCCAATACTTTATTTTATCTCATAGAGCGGACTCTTCTTCACCTCTGTCCTTGAAAATCCTATTATTCCTTTCCAACGAAATACCCCAAAAAATAGCTAGAATTGCAGCCCTCCATAATATCAAACCTCTTTGACTCAAGCTTGACGGAGGAGAAAACAAACAGATCACTACACAGCTTCAAGGCGTGACCCAGTAAAACCCAAACTCTCTCAACAAAGAAGCCCAAATTTTCCGAGAAAAATGGCAATGAAGGAAAATACGGTCTGGTGTCTCCCCATCTTCCCTGCACAAGTAACACCAGCCCGGGGATAATGAAATAAAAGGACTCCGTCACTGCAGCAGATAATGTGTGTTTAGTTTTTCAAGAGCAACAAGCCAGCAGAAAACTTGAACCTTCTTAGGGGCATGAGTCTTCTGAATATTATCATGAAAAATGAACCGCGGAGATGAAGTGTCACCTGTCAACAAGGACAATAAAGATTTAGCTGGGAACAAACCATTGTGACCAGGCACCCAATCCCTTCTATCTTGAATTGAACCATGAAGCCTAACCCTCTCCACAATAGCATTTAAATCCGTAAACGGTAAACTCCCTCACTTCTCTATCCGTTAGATTCCTTTAAAATCCATAATCCCACAGGTAACTTGTTTCTCTAATTTTAAGATACAAGGTTTTCTTTGCTGAATGCATTTCTACATTCTACTAACATAGAGTTGTAGGCTTCTGTTATGCTGTAAAATATTTCTAGCTTATGGTGAGGACATGTAACTTTCTTCTAGGACTAATTCTTTATTCCACGTTTGTTGTTATTAGCCTTTTTTCAAGGCTAATGCTTTATTGAACATTGGTTAAGCTTATTCATTTTCGTGATTTCAGATTCTCTGTGGTAATCAACTTCCTTTCATTGGTTTAATTGACAAGGTAGAGCAAGAGCTTGCCTGGAAGGTATATCTTATCAGAGTACTTTGGCTACCGTAGTTTAAAATGTAATTCATGCACCCTAATGGCCAGCTCATTTGTGTGTAGGCAGAACGTTCAGATATTTTAGCGAAGCCGAACTTGTATAAGCTACTATATTCATTTGAAATGCATCGACACAACTGGCGGAAAGCGGCAAGTTACATATACCAGTATTCAACTCGTTTAAAAACTGAAGCAGCTCAGAGAGACATCCAGCATAGTTCATTGGAATTGCAAGAAAGATTAAATGGGCTCTCTGCTGCTATTAACGCACTTCATCTTGTTCATCCCGCTTATGCTTGGATTGATCCTCTGTTTGAGAGACCTGGCCATGAAGAGCATTATCCAAGTAAAAAGGCTAGAAGAACAGTGGAAGAAGAGCGTAAATACTGCAGCACTCTCTATTTTGTTTGTTTTGTTTGTTTGTTTTTTCTTTTTATGTATTCAAGGAATTTGAAATATACATACATATATATATATATTATTTTTCTTTGACTAAGTAATATTTTTAAATTTTCAGCAGCAGAAGTTAATGGCTTTCAGCCTCAGAAGCAGCAATGTATTGATATTGAGACGATTGAAAATGAGTTTGTGTTAACTTCAGCGGAATGTTTGCTTTCATTGGCACAAGTAAAATGGAGATTCACCGGTAAAAAACTGTTACTTTGACTTTCTGTTTTTCAGTCTATGAAAAAATTAAAATCCTGTTTGTACCATCACTTGATATGTATCTTTGTTATTGACTTGTTCCAAGTTGTCTTTCAGAAAATCGGGAGGACTTGCCAAATTTGGTTGATCTCCTAGTCGAGGCAAATCTGTATGATATGGCATTCACAGTTCTTCTAAGATTCTTCAAGGGTTCAGACTTGAAGAGGTGTAATTCTATTTTACTGTAAATTTCCATTACAGTAATCGTGTTCATGTTCACATACCTGAAATGTAACATTGGGTCTTTTCCACTCAGGGAACTGGAACGAGTTTTTTGCGCCATGTCATTGAAATGTTGTCCAGATAAAATTGATCCATGGACAGGGGCAGGGTAAAATGAGTCTCATCCTTGTCATAGAATTGGCTTTACATGCTTTTGAATTTCATGCCATACGTATCTGGCTCCATTTCATTTTCCTCATTGAGGTCATAGGGTCACAAATGCTATATAACTTGTATTGTATCAGGGATGATCGGCAAAAGCATGTTCTTCTGTTGACTTCATCAAAGAATGAAATAGTTGTACGCGGTTCACCTGATATGAGTTCGACTACTCAACAATTCAAGGGGAATAGTCAATGGGTTACGCTTGAGTTGTATCTTGTTCGTATCTCCACCTGCTCTACAATAGTTTTTCCCGAATTTTCTAAATCAAGGAAAAGCTTCCTTCTAGTTTGTTCTATTTCATAACGTTAAGAATTCGAACCAAGAAGATAAAAATTTTGTCCAACCACTCCCCTACCCCCTTCCTAAAATAAATAAATAGTCAATTTTTTTCTCTCTTAACTTCTGTAAGCTATCTTCTTAATTGCATTTTTCCTTTTGATGTTCTCCCAATTTTCAGGAAAAATACAAGGGTTTGCATGGCAGATTACCACTAATTGTTGCTGAAACTCTTCTTCGTACAGATCCTCAAATTGATTTGCCTCTTTGGCTAGTTAATATGTTCAAGGTAATGCTCTGGTCAAAAGGTTGTTTATGGATTGGTTTCTCAAACTACTGTAGTTTGAGCTTCACATTTGCAAACTGACAATTTTGTTGTTGATATTTTTGAGAACTACATTCGTCTTGTGTGCATCGCTTTTAGTTGGCATACCTCGTTCTGGAAATATGCTTGTTGTTGTTATAAGAAGCAGAATATAGTTGGCATGCCTCGTTCTGGAAATATGCTAGAGCTCTGTAATTCTTTTTAACATTATTTTTGTTAACCAATTCTCCCAAAAGTTTAAGCTATCTCGAGGTAGGCCAAACTAGGTTTTGTACTTTAACAACCAAGACTTTTCTATGCCCTTTGGTCTTTCCTGAGTATGGTTGATGACTTTATCTTAAAAAGTCTTTTTAAATTTTGATCATTGTGTAGTGGGTTGATTTCCCTTGCGACCAAGGCCTAGGCCTGAAATTAGATCTAGATTAGCACTAACATCTCAAGCGACCAAGGCAGTTATCCTAGTCCTCACCATCCGACTTTCTGCCTAAATTTATTATTGTGATTCTTCCCCGTGTGCTCTCGGAAGAGGCATGACAAATTTTTGGTGGAGATACACTTTCATTGTGAACTAACTCAAGTCTTTCCTATCTTTTCCTTTTTTTTTTTTTTTTTTTTCTTTTTTCCTTCTTCAAATTTAGTCCATCCTTTCTCATTGCTGCTGTCTTCTGTAATTAAAAATGAGAATTACGGCTTCTTACTTTTCAATTGCTTGAATTATGGCAGGATGGTCGAAGTGAGACGACTTGGAGGATGACCGGGCAAGAGTCAAATCCCGCATTATTGTTTCGGTTATATGTTGATTCTGGTCGTTATACTGAAGCTACAAATCTTTTGCTTGAGTATTTAGAATCATATGCATCAATGGTAATTTCTTTTCCTTACAAAGTATCTTATTAAGATAACGCCAGGAATCGATGGTAAATGCTGTGATTGATTGCAGCTTATTCTTGCAATTAACTTTGTTTCAATAATATTATTTGTTCATGCTGTTGGGTCTGTTGAGTCTGTTTTTCCTCAGATAACTCTGTAGCTCTCCCTCTCTTGAGCATGTGCATATCAGGGAATTAATCTATGTATTTTGTGTCTCCAATATTGCAAAGTTACGTGTTATAAAAGGAAAATAATTGCAAACTTGTTTATATTTGCTCTTTTTATGCATTATGTATGATGCATGATTGTGAATGGACCCCGTAGGGACCACGATTTCCTGCTTCTATGCTGTTTCATATTGGTCGATCTTATTAAATGCAGCCCTGTTTTCGTTTAAGGGTGAACTCCATAAATACAATGCCACATGAAGCACAAGTTCCTGCTATTATTTTCATGTGCATTATCTTATGATATGGTTCTTACTAATCTGTCTCAAGTTTTTCACGGTTCCGGTGGTTGTTTTAAGACATGCTGTACATTTTACAGAGACCAGCAGACGTAATCAACCGGAAAAGGCCATTTGCAGTTTGGTTTCCGTACACGGCAATCCAGCGGCTATGGGGCCAACTTGAGGAACTCATCAAAATGGGTCACATGGTAGATCAATGCGATAAACTTAAAAGACTATTACATGGAGCCTTGCTGAGACATCTTACGCTGGTAAGCTTTTTTATCCTTCCGCAGCTCTTTATGGAATGACTTTTGACCCTAATGCTTTATATGAAAGTGCATATGAGAATTTTATCTATTACTTTCAGTCAAAGGTGGACTCCGATGATGCATCTGCTGCTGTTTAAAGATAAAAGCAAAATTTGTATCAGCCAAGAAACCCTAATTATCTCTTAAGCATTCGAATATGCCTCAATCCCCATGTTGATTTTTGCATCATTGTATGTATCGGGCCTCGTTACAAATGTAATATTAAGCTTCGTATATTTGCATTCCAATACAATTTAATTGCAGTTACCTTTTGTAGTTTAGAAAGCTCAAGAATTCTACTTGTGAATAATCAAAATATTGGAGACTGGTGGATTCAAGTACTAAAATGATTTTCCCTTTTTTTTTTTTTCAAAATATAGATCACATAGTATCGATTCGATATAGATCTTTTTTTTTTTTTTTTTTTTGCTTGAATTCGATATAGATCTTATTTGATCAGACTGAGTTAGCTACATTTAACAGTTATTTTGGCACATATGTTATTACTAATATACATGTCTTATGTCTTTTAAATGTGCAAGACCGTCTCTAATGTAATATTAATTTGTAGTTTAGAAAGCTCAAGAATTCTACTTGTGAATAATCAAAATATTGGAGACTGGTGGATTCAAGTACTAAAATGATTTTCCCTTTTTTTTTTTTTCAAAATATAGATCACATAGTATCGATTTGATATAGATTTTTTTTTTTTTTTTTTTTTTTGCTTAAATTCGATATAGATCTTATTTGATCAGACTGAGTTAGCTACATTTAACAATTATTTTGGCACATATGTTATTACTAATATACATGTCTTATGTCTTTTAAATGTGCAAGACCGTCTCTAATATAAATATTAATGCTTTACATTGTTTAGTTTTTTCCCCCTCTTGGGAACTTTGGTTGCATGTTTTTTGGGACGTTTTCTCGGATAAGAAGCAACTGCTATAAAGATCACAGGCAAATTTTTTACTTTCTTTGCAATATTTCTTTTCAAAATGTTTCGTTTTTATTCGTTTCACTAGAAGAATAATAATGATGATGATAATTACGGTCTTGTTCAGTTCGTGTATTTGAATTTTTAATTCGAATTGAGATGTGATTTTATTATGTAAGCTTTTTACTGTAGTAAAAAAGTTAAATGTGATTTTATGAGAGCTTTTAATTATAGTAAAATTAGAGTTGAAAAATCAAATTGGTAAAATGAATGAGACTTACAGTTTTCAACTTTTTTTATTATTTCCATTTTAGTGTAAATTTCTTACCTAAGACAAGAAGTGGTTGGGCAAAAAAGAAGTCAGATCGAAGCACTCCTCCCATTGGAGAAAGGACAAAGAGAGTGGCTTCAAGTTTACTCTCTGTGTTGGTAAACGTAAAATTCATCTCGTAAATGCTTTATTTATCAACAAATAGATTGTGTTCGATTTGGTAAATGAAGAATTCATCCGGTAAATGATAACTTTACGAGTCAAACAGAGATTTCTATGTAATAGAGGTTTTGATGTTGTAAATTTTCCTCTTGACTATTTACATGGTAAATTTATTATTTACAAAAATATAGAAATTGAGTTTCTTTAGTAAATGAAGCATTTATCGGGTAAACACAACATTCATCACATAAAAAATAAGAGTAAAATTGAAATACCACATATTGAAATTTTAAAATATGCTATTTATTTTTACTTGGTGAATATGCTTTTTTTAAAAAAAAAAAATAGTTTAATAAAATGTGTTTACATTTTCCCTTTTTTTTTTTTTTTTTTTTAGAAAAACACACTTCAATTGTTTTGTTATAAAAATTTGAACATATATTCAAATGAGCATTCATTTTTCTTGAAATAAAAATCAATTTAAAATCCCACCGTTTGGTTTAATCAGTAGGCCAAAAGTGTGCAGTGTCTTCTAATGTATATTGTATATCTTCCAAAAATAAAAATAAAAATAAGTTTTTAATGTTTTTGACAGGTAACATTATTTAACTTAATTAAGAGCTTTTTAATGCAATGTTATAATTAATGTGTCAATTGTAAATTTAATATTTAAATATAAAATTCACTCTCTAATAGATTGCTAATTGTTGTGTCAAATTTTTCATATATTAGAAATGACCTAAAAGAAAAAGAAAAAAAATAGAGAAATATCAGAAAAAATGAACTGCTTGATAATATTTTGAGGAGATTCTCTAGTACGTTTTGGTGTACCGATAAAATAAATTTTTTAACCGTTAGATCTGTATATCTTTTAATTTTTACATGATTTTATACAAATTTGATAAATAAAAAACTAAACTAATTGATATATTAGCTTACCAAAAAAAAATTCCATTTTATTTTTAATTGTTAAATGGACATTTGTTTTTGTTTAATAATCCTTTGTTCTGAATTCTTTTTTCAATTGATTTGGAAAAGGAAAAACACTCGAGCCCATTTTCTCAACTGAGGAAAAAAAAAAGGAGTGATCTTAATACTTTTTAATTAAATAATTACACCAAAGGGTAAAAAGTGGAGAATCAGAATAAATTTCTCTTTTTTTCAAAAAAAAAAGTGCATTTTGAGAAAAACCCTAGAGCTCTGCTCTGCTCAGAAGAGCTCATCAGTGACCCCATCCCCCTCGCCAGCCGCAGTGTGCGAGCGCCGTCGCATCAGCCATTCTTCCGGATCCTTCGAGCATTTTTGCGAGCGGATTTTAAGACAAGCCCCTCCGAGGTTGATTTTCTGTTTGTAACTTTTGTAATTTTTGCTTTAACTTGGTTTTTTTTTTTTTTTTTTTTTTTTTTTGGGGATGGAAAACCAAGTCTTTGAGGAGATCATGTGAAGGTTTTTTCTGGTTTCGTGTTTGGGATTTCAATTTCAAGTCTAATTTATGAAATACAAATTATTTTGTGGAATTTTTTGATGATTGATTGGTTTTTTTCGGAATTCGTTTGATTGTTGAAAAATTGCTGTTGTGATTTTGGTTGATATTGGTGAAAATTGCTATTATTATTAATTTTTGTGTTGAGTTGTTTGTGGTTTTTTTTTTTGGTTCATTATTATAGTATTTTTGGAAGATTGATATTAGCTTGATTAGTTTTGAGATTAGTTGGATTTGTGAGATTGCTTTGAGATTTTTTAAATTAGTTTGATATTTGTTGGGAATTGGTATGATTATGCTGTTGTTCAATGTTTGACTTTTACGAGTTTTTTATATCAGATTTGCAAGCAATTTCGCCACAACATTCGACTATGTAATTTTTGGACTGTAATTCTTATATTTATATTATGACTTATTTTGTTTTATGTAATTTTTGATTTCATATCATGCTTGTTTGACTATATAACTGTTATATTCATGCTGTGACTTAAGTTTGCAATATATAATGCTTATTGATAGACTTTGGGTTAGATATGTTTCTATGTAGCATTCTACTTTAATGGATGGAGAACATCTCTATTGTTTTCAAATATTACAAGTGTAAATTATCCAATAATATTACTTTTGATAAGGGACATTTAAAGGAAAGAAATGAACAAGGAAAAAACATTTTTCTTTCCACTAGAGTGAAAATTATGGTTGCGAGTGTGTAATATTCAAGTAGTCTCAATTTTTTGTGCTATAAAAAGGTCATTGCTCAGTACTATATATAGCTGGAAAGGTTTTCTGATTCAGGGAGGGGCATTTTAAAAACATTCAACGGTCAAATCAGGGTTTTCTGTTACAGTCCGCTTTTTTTTTTTTTTTTTTTTTTTTGAAATGTGGTGCTGACGCAATTTATTTTGGTTAAGGGAGTCTCTTATTTTGGCAAAAATGGGGGTGTATAAATGTAGAAAGCCCCTCATTCGGGGCTCATGGCGTTCCTTGATTAGACAAAACGTCTCGGTTCCCAGTTTTGCCTTTTAAAACTATGATCATGGCCCTTTCCTTGTTTCTTTTGTTTGGGTCCAGTCCATTGTGTGGGTGTGTGTGTGTGTGTGTTTTTTTTTTTTTTTATAAGGCTATTGGGGGCTGCTGCTCTGAACCATCCAATTCATCTTCTTTCTTTTGCTGTGGGTCTTACATCAAGAGCAGCGCCTTTTGGGTCATCAGATGAGAGATCTTCTTCTAAGTCCTATTTGTTTATATCCTTCCAATGTATTGGTTTTATATTTGTTTGTTTTAACTGAAAGTAACCAGAAGTGTAGTACTCAGTTTTTTGAAAGAAGACTTTGGTTGAAATTTAGATATTGGTATGTCAAATTTTGGGTGTTGCATATCATGGAGATAGGATATATCAATTGAGATGGATGGATCCTTGTTAATAATAGGATTTAGGCATGTCCATTGTTCTCCCTTTATCATTTTGATTTTAATTTTGTTGTTGAGTTTATTAGAAACCTTTTTTTTTTTTTTTGGGTTTTAAGAATCAGAACTAGCCTTCAATAAATACTGTTCTTCCTCTTTTCTTTTTTCACTTAATTGGCAAAAAGTGATCAACCTGATGTTGTACGAGATTGTAGTTTTGCAATCTTATTGTATTCTTACAAGTCCTCTATCGGATGCAGTCTTTGAAAATGTTTATATTCATATCTGGTTGTTATTATAATTCTTTCAGAGAGATTGAGTTTAACAACGCCTTGTTTCGAGAAGTGCAGTTCAGAATTATATAATGGGTCGGAAAGTTGGTCAACTTCGGATTAATCCCAAGAAATTTGGCTCTTTGAATAAACCATGCATGAAGGAAATGGCATCATTTCTCAACTGCTTGTCTCTTAACAATAACAATGACGATAAGTGTGCCCGATTTAAGGAACAACTGGATGCTTGCATGGCTTCCCAGGTAGGCTCTTATTTTCGACTTCTTTTACGTGTTCGCGCACACAAAATTTCGTTCTAGGCCCATTCCTAAATCTAGTAATTGCCTTCATTGCAGACAAATGCTAGGAAGAAACTGGGAAACATTAATTACCATCTTGCCAGGCTTAGTAGGGGTCGGAAGTAAACGAGAAAAGCTTTAAATCGCGTAACTCTTGCCAGTCAGCATTTGCAGAGATTTAGAAGGAGAAATCATATTATTGTTACATACTGGAGATTTTGTGTAGCTTTGCATTTTGAAGATGTGAAATGCTCTGGGGAATTTTTTTTTTTTTTAAAGAATAATAAAAAATCATTGCAGTTCTGGTTAATCTATGGTAAAGAAATTGATGAAATGGATACTTCATTTTGATTTTATTCTCCAAGGCTCTTCTTTCAGCATAAAGTTATCATCTACCAATGAAATAATGGCAACTCATTTCATGCTATGGGTAGTATTAAAATAATAATGATAATAATAAGTGTAGTATTAAAATAATAATGACGATGACGATGATAATAATAATAATAAGTATAATAATTTGAGCAAAAAAAATAAAAAGGGAGCAGCACTTCATTCTAGCCACTTTTTCTTTCCTAAACTATTTCGATCTTATTCCTGTACATGTTAGCATATGCGTACTCGAAGCATTTATAAAGAAGTGATTCAATGTGAAATTTTAGCATTTGATTAGGAAAATTACTCTAATACGTGGTGTTTAGTACTAAATTTGATCATTTGCTAACTGAGTCAAATTTGGTATCAAATATTAGCATATGTTAATTTCCGGATTAATTTCTATTGATGGATGTATTGACCTGCTTCGTTTGATTATTACCATATTACCATTTTCAGGTTATTTTAAAATAAAAAGTTTATTTCTACAACTTTTGAAGTTTAATAATTATGAAAAGAGCGGATATAGCATTTGAAATAGCACAACATTGGCATTTGATAGTTCTTGAAATAGCACAACATTGGCATTTGATAGTTATGGGATATGAGAACGTTGCTTTACATGTCTTTATTTCCAAAAAGGTGAAAGTTGTCCGAAACAATATCAAGACATCGTTCATTTTACCGATTCGAGTTTTCAATTCTAAGTTTTTACAGTAAAAAACTCTCAGAAAATGTCACATCTAACTTTTTTTACTATAGTGAAAAGCTCTCAGAAAATATCATATTTCAGCTCGAATTATATACTCGAATCCGCGAAATAAACGAGACCCAAATGTTTATATGTGTAGAAGATAAGAAGGGGAAAAGGATAGAAACGACAGGGTGTTTGTAGTTGAGGAGGCAAAGCTTTGTTAAAGTAGTTGGAGGATTAGACATTGGAGGGGTAAGGGGGTTGCAGATATTTCATTGTTGTTTACTAGTCGCTTTCATCTTTTTGCTTCGTTGCCCTCAAAACTTCTCTTCATTTTCATAACGCTAGGGTGCCGCATGCAAGAAACTAGACACGCAGTATGAAAGTGTCTTTGCCCTCCCAAGACCCAAATATAAATCTTACAAATTGATGTTGAAATGTAACTATAAATTTAAAAATAAAAAACTAAAATCATTATAATGGCCGTGTTTGTAATTGATCTCATTTTTATTTTTCACGTTTTTCGATAAATAAAAAATGAAAACGTTTTCAAAACGGCGTTTGGCGTAATAAAGATAAAAAACAGAAATAAAAATAATTTTTTTATTTAGTATAAAATGAGAGAAATAAAAAACGATTTTAAGTCATTTTTCATTTTTTGTTTTCTTTTTCTCCTCTCTCAAGCAGAGAGAGAGAGAGAGAAAGACATTAATGAGTTTTTTTGTACTGAAAATAATCTCTTGATGAAACTATCAAACGTATTTTTAAAAATGATTTATGTCTAAGATTAAAAACGTTTTCGTTTTCATTTTCATACAAAAAATAAAATTATTTTGGAACGAGTTCCAAACGCGCTTAATATTTATTATGATAATGGCTTCGTTTGGTATAGCTTCTGGACCCTTAAAAGCACTTTTTTGTCCAGCTTAAGTCATTTTTGGTGTTTGGTAAGAAGTAAAATAAGTGATTCTTCAATAATTTTAAGCTGTTTTCACAACAAAGCCAGAAGCAGCATTGAGGGTGCTTTGCATTCTAACTTATGCGGGAATCCCCTCCTTTCACATTAATGAAAATTTTTTATTCCCATTTTACCCACGTTCAAATGAAATAATCCCCATCTACCCATCTCATCTCCATCACTCCCCGTTCTCTCTCTCGTGACTGAAAACCTCTTGCAAGCTCCATCACTCCCCGTTCCCTCTCTCTCCTTTCTCGCTCCTCTCTCTCTCCTTTCTCGCTCCTCTCTCTCGCCAGTCTACGCTCCGTTCTCCGTTCACCGTTCGCTGGTCCCGTTGTCTGCGCTCCATTCCGATCTCCTCCGCACGAGTGGTTGTTCGCCGGTCTCCCTATTCTTCCGGTCTCCTCTTCCGAGTTTCGCCGGTCAACCTCAGCCCTCTTAAGCACGTTTTTGTTGTAAGTACTCCATTAATCTTAGTATTTTGAAATTTGCTTTTGATTTGTCTCCAAGTTACCTTTTTTTCCCCCACCGCCTATTGCATTTTCCTGGGAAAATCCGCGAATAATCCGATTGAAGAAAAAAATTTGTTTGCTTAACTTTGACCAAAATCAGAATGATCTCAGGTGAACGATCTCTCGGAGGCGTCGAAGTCTATTGCGACCTTACAGGCTTTACTCGATCGTGATATGGCATCGAATTGCGTAAGGAATGCTGGTAGTCATTCGAGAAATTTGTTGAGAGTGAAGCGTGGGCTTGACATGGTTTGGGTGCTCTTCAAGCAAATACTCATTGCAGAGTATGTATTATCCTTTATCCGTAATTTTTTTTTTCTCCTTTTGTTCTTTTTGCTTTACTTCGTTAATTTGTAGATTTAGCACATGCAGTACATTGTAGTCAATTTGAGTTTCTTGGAAAATTAATTTTCCACAATTTACACAGTCGATTCAAGTAATATGTGGTTTGGCACAATTGGGTATTGGCTTCCAAGGTTGTTTTCTTTGGTTGAGTTGAATTTGAAGACATTCATTGAACTCTTAACAGCTAGAATGATGATTAGAATGTGGAG
>NW_010364655.1:6607-114692 GCF_000414095.1 Morus notabilis | reverse complement strand
TTGAAGAAGTAGACTTCATATACTTTTTCAGTGTAGTTGCAGAAACTCAACTGTGGTTTTAATTTTAGTGAGTGATTTATTTTGAACTAATTTAAATGTTTCTGATTTATTTTCCACCACTGTAATAAAATGGAGAAAATAAAGCTCAAGAGTCACCTAATTTTTGATTTGGAATATGTAGCTGGTTCTTAGTTGATTCCTATGAGCAAAGAGAGCTAATAGCCCTCTTCCACAAACTATTTGCCGAAGGCATTGCCTTTGAATATATCTACCTAAGTGGACTATTTGTTGAACTAGCAATGAGATTCCAATTTAAGCTTCAAAGTAGGTGCTTATATATTGTGCTTAAGGTGCATGCCTAGTTATGCATGGAATAACAGGTACCAATGCTCATGTGGCAGGGGCAATTCCCTTAAAGATCCAGCTTCCAAGGCGTATGCACAGCTATTTGCTCCCCATCATGGTTGGACAATCAGAAAAGTTGTTACTGCAGGGATGTATCCCCATCATTGCTTCCTTTCTCTGCCAAAAATATAAACATATTCCAAAAAAAATTCCATGCCATCAAATAATTATACCAGGTTGCTAACAATATACATTTGTTTACGTGTTTTGTTTGATTCTTCTGATCCATACATACAGAATCGAAAGAACTAATAAGAAGGCCAGAGTCCTATGGAATAGTATGGTGCTCTCATTGTTATGGTCTCTGTGGATGGAACGGAATGGCATAATTTTTTAGGAAAAGGCGATGGGGCCAATTGATATTTTTGAGAAGGCAAAGTTCTATGCATTGTTATGGGCTGCTTCAGGGTTCTCGTTTACTTTGGTCATTTTGAATTGGAAAGATGTAATAGGGAATTGATTGGAGATACCGTTTATGTGTTTATCTTACTCTTTTTGTATGTTAGTAAGTTTTTCACACCTGGCCATTTTTGTTTCTTTTTGGTTTGAGGATACCTTTGTCCTCTACCCTTGTTATTGAATTTTATCAATAAAGTTTTTATTATCAAAAAAATAAGCACGTAAAAAAAATAAGCAAAATGTGCCATAAAACAATACTTCATATATTTATTTCTTTTTACTTAAACAATCCAATGCAAGTAAATAAATAAACAGCATAGCTTCACGCTAGCATGCTTCATTAATAATCCTATTATACCAATGGTATTTTGATTAGGAAATGATAATCCTAATCGAAGCTAGGCGGCTCCACCTAGCCCGATCCGAGGGCCTCACCTATCAATGTGTGAATTTGCTCATTTACGTAAGTGTGTGTGTATGGATATGAATATGTTTGAAATGTTCTTTATTTGTGGTCTTATAATTAATTATCATTTGGTTTAGCTCATTTCTTGGCATGAAATTTCTCCACAAATTATCATATTTTCTTACAAATTTTTTAGAAGAACCCCACCAAAATTGATAATTATGGTATTTGGTTGTGTTATCAAGACTGCAACTGTCTTTGCTAAGCTTTGCAAGAGAGAGCACAAAACAATTCCACAACTCGAAGACTACAACTGTCCCTGAGTAATTGTCACTAATGCTTCTTTTAGTTGTAATTATATTGTGAATGAAGAAATGAAAAAAAAAAGAGAATTAATTATCATAAATTGATTGTTAAAAAATTCAAAATCATAACATTATGTGTTTTTAAAGGTTAACAAGTATTTTTAAATACAAAAAACAATTATATATATTTAAGTTTCATATCATGTCTATTTTGGTCATTTTACATACCCACAGCAATTCCACCTCAAAATTTACCAAACGCTATTATACTGATTTTGGAACCAACACAGCTACTATAATTACAATTTACCAAACACTCAGCTACTTCTTGAAACAGCTGCTTCTTCCTTCAGCACAGCTAAAAGTACTTTTTTTAAAATCCACAGTACTACCAAACTAAGCCTATGTAGCATTAAACACAAACAATGTTATAACTATCATTAGTAATTGTGTTAGTCTTAAATTTTTTAAAAAGAATACAATTTTTTCAAAAAGATAATTAGAAATGTGCCACCATAATTCACTTTTTTATTAGTTTCTGCTCCTTTCTTAAAATTTTGCCCCTCTAATTTTTATTATTTGAAGGGAGAAAGTGAGAGCATTAATGATTTCCTTGACAAGTAATTGGCATCGTCTCCAACACGCTTTCCAACTCGTATATTCAGCTAAACCAAACTCTCATATGTACCTAAACATATACAACACCTTCATAGTATATTTTCACATCATATCTCCCTTGAGCCTTTTCCTCTCTCTCTCAATACCTTTTTCCTTTCACATCAAAACATAAGTAACAAGATTTGACCACTTCAATATCTCTCTTGTTGGCTCATAGAAATAAAAGTAAGTGCAATTTTTTAACCTAAATAGGTTAATTTAGAAAATTATCCCGTACTTTACATCAAATCCACTTTGATCCCTAACATTCAAAACATCCAAAAACAAACTTTGATCTATCTTTGTGTAATAAAATTAGTTCTTTTGTCAGTTGATTGTTAAAAGAATATATCAAAAAATTACACCTAAGTTGTGACATTTAAAAAGTCCTGAAACTGACCCCGGTCTATATTGGTAATTGGTGTAATATTAGTCCTTCCATCACCTGATTGCTAAAAGAACAAGACGAGAATGCTTGGTAGGCAGTTTGATTATATTATAGTAATTGCGTATGCTTTTGGAGTCCTAAAAAGCGTTGTAATATACAGATATTGTTGGTTTTAAAAATAACTTTCTATGCGGATGCGTGTATTTAACAGATTGTGTATAACAAAAATTTTACAAATCTTTGAGATATTCTATAAATTACATTAATTTATGCACAAATAAATTAATCAAATTAATTTATTTACCTAGCGAACGATTAGGCCGATAACTTGAGTTCTTTGACCATGAACGTTCCTCACTACAAGCTTGTTTAGAATACCTGAATCTTTCTCATCAATTCTTTGAATCTACGAAGACGTGTGTGTGGGCACACCTAAAACAAAACGGGATTAGTAAATAAACACTCAAGTTTTTCACAAACATCAACACATGCACCACGTGGAATTTAGGAGATAATTTTTCATTTCCTCACTCTATAGAATTCGGCCACACTATGCTAGGGAGAGCAAAAATTGTGTTCTCCAATTTTCTCCAATCTCCTATTTATAGAGTAGTAATTAGACTCCCAGAATAAGTCTAAACTTTATCTCCAATATAAAACTTGATAATTATCTTCCCCTTCTAATTGATTTTGGAAAAAACATTCCCTCTCTCCCTTATCCTATAAGGTCGGCCACTACAGGGATATTCCTCCCTGTGGTAGGTGCAAAAAGCAGATAGAGAAAGACGTAAAATTCTCCTTTATCCTGTAGTCCAATTTTAACTCAAATTCAAATTTCAATTTAAGTCAAAACTTAATTTAATTTCAACTTCAATTGGACAACTTATCAAATAAGTCAATTAGATAACTTAGAACGCAAGCAACCGAATCCAAAGGGATTCATAGTGTGCTAGGCATGTACATCATGTGAACACCCCCACATGTGTGTTTCAAAATTTAAATTTAAATAATCACATTATTTTTAATTTATAATTAATTATCAATTAATTATTCTTGAGCATTCTATTTAGAATTCTATAATTCTAAAATTCTCATTTTTTCCTTAGTGTCTTGTAGGATTATAAGGACGATGCGAGGACTCATGGACATATAATTCTGAGCTATAATAAAATTAATAATTAATTAAAACTCTTTAATTAATTAATTAATTCTATTAACTTAGAATTGCACTCTCGCAATTATAGATATAATTTACTTCTAAACTATGAAGCGTCCATTTGATATAGTCATTACATATAGATCAATCCTCCATAAATAATTCATAATTAGAACTAGGTGAAATCCGTTAACCTCTCTAATTATATATTTATCCTTGAGTACTATTGATTCTATAGTGGACAGTGATTCATAAAACAAATTTATAAATCGGAGCTCCTACTAGTCTAAGTACCAAATCAATCTTCAAGAGATCATAATTAGAGCTAGGTAAAATTCATTAACCTCTCTAATTACATCTTAATCCTTGAGTACCATTGATTCTCTTGTGGACAGTGATTCTTAAAACAAATTCATGAATCGGAGCTCCTCCTAGTCCAAGTACCGAATCAATCCTTAAGAGAATTATTTAGCTGCTTCTTTCTCAAGAATGAATGGATTCTATCTCGTGTATTAACATTCTCAGCTACTCACTTCATCATATATCTAAAATACAAAGAATATGATTCAACATCTAGGAATCCGTACCGAGTAAATTAAAAGATACAAATCTATAAATAGAAATATGCTAATAACTCGGGATTAAGATCATTCTATATATAACAATCAGTAGACTCAATTAGAATTTTTATGCTTAATGGAAATTATCAGAAAGTCATATTGTGTCTGTGTCCCGATTCTACATAATCTCATTATGCGTAATACACTCATTCAATATATCGCCACATTAATAGTGCGGATAACACCATTCCATTCTAAATGGGAATGACATGTATTAATAATGTTTTAATTAAAGATTCTAAACTTTAATTAAATTCATTACGAACATCGTTTTGATTATTTTTCTTAAATATTATCATCTCGCATATAACACTTATATACAATATATACAATATTTAATATCACATAAATAATTACGAAATTTTCAGTGATATTCATAAAATATTCAATAATATATGCACATAAAATAATAAATAAACTATTTTATTAAATTAATAATAAATATCATATTACATCACATGTTTCTAAGACATCATTCCTAACTGATATGTCATGATATGTCATTTAAAATCTCATTTCAATTAAAATATCATATCACATCAGTTAAAAAGTCATGTCAATTAATGTATTTTAATTGATGTGTTATATATTATTAGGGTACACTAAATGGGACAGAAAAAGGGACAAATGAGCCTAACTCTATAATACATTAACTATTCTAAATCTATCAACGACAACAACAGAATATGACCGATCCATTTTCAATAAGTTAATCAACCAAAAGCTATTGAAATGTCTATTTTACCTTTACTTAAATGAATAGGGGCAACATATGATTTATTCAGTTCATATTTTGATTCAGATGTAATAGAAGGACTAACTTTGCTATACCAACATGGATCAACTTCAGTTTTGAGACGTTTTAAACATAAGGATCAAAGCGATATTTGGTGTGAATATTGGAGACTGTTTTTGAGATTAATCCTAAAATATGTAAACTTTTTTCTTTGTAAGAATTTTGAGATTTAAGAATATTTTATACGTGAGCCATTTACAGTAGTGCCTCCAAGAGTTATAAAGAACAATTTTTTGAAACTTTTTTAAAAATCAAGCGACCAGAGTATATATATCAAATTTTGAAGGCTAATTTTAGAGTTGTCTAAGATTGAGAAGACTTTTGATTTTTTTTCCTAAATTATATTGGATGTGTTTATTCAATTTTTAATATTAACTACAAAATTCTCCCTTAACTATAACCCTTATAACAAAGTGCCCCTCAGTTTTCAAAACGTAACATTTGTTTCCTTCGATCCATGAAATAATATTAAAAAAAATCCTACCATTAGAACTTTTAACCAAAATAATGTGTCATACAAACAGAGAATAAAGATTGTTTAACAGTTTAGTGAATTATTACTCTATTAAATCCTGCTCGTGTAGTCACATGAAAGTGAAAAGGACTGATTATTTATTTTTAAAAAACTTTTAGGGTTATTTATTTTTAAAACATTTTTAGGGTTTTTAGTTTATGTTCCTTAACAATTAGAATTTTATATTATTTTAGCTTTCAGAGTCTAATTAGTTTTAGTCATAATAGAGTTAAGGGATATCTATTTTTCTATACCATGTATTTTAGATTTATTCAAAATTTATACCTTCGGTTTTCGATCTTATTATATGTGTCCAATAAAATTACATTTAATACACAAATCTCTTCCTTATCTTGGTCAACAATTGATTTTGACCTTTGAAATTACTAAAGTATCCTTAAGAAAAAGATGCTAAAACTTTAAAAAAAGTAGGAAAAACAAATAAAAAAACATATTAAAAGCCTATTTTTTAGGGTATTTTGGGTATTTTTAGGTTAAAACCGTAATCTGAATACAAACCACAATCACCCGTTCAAACCAAATAAAAACATATAATTTACGAATTTCAAAAAAAAAATCCACTGAAATGAAAGAGAGATCCCAAATCTTGAGACAAACCATAATCACCCATTCAAACCAACCACAGACCACCACCACTATTTTTGAAACTGCAAAGAGATCTCAAACCAACACCATCATCATCGTTCATCACCGTTGTTGGGGCTCAGTAGATTAGGGGGGGTCCTACGTGGTAAGGGTGTACACGTGGAAGTACTTGATTCGGTGGTGAACTCTTACGTGGCTGCAACACTTGGCGCTTCTTAAGGTAGAATCGTTGGCATGGCCTCCAACGAAAATGGTAGGGTCAGTTAGACCCGAATTAGGCCAAAGTAAACACATTCTAGGGCCCTTTTCGTTGCCGAAATAGCATAAATATCCCTGCAAAAAGCGTTAGAAGATCCAAAAATAACAATAAGAGAATCACGTAAGCGAAAGTTGGTGGGAGGAGTAATCAAATGGTTGATGGAGAGTTGACTTAGGTTGGATAAGGCTTGTACAGAGCAGGAGTGTGACTCATATGGTTGATAAGGCTATAGTGGAGCAAGAGAGACTGCTCTGGGTTCAACAAAGGCAACTCTGTGAACAATTATGAAGGACATCAAAAGGAAAGAGGTTAGAGTAAGCTAACATAGCTGATAATGGGAATGAAGTCTTGATGCCTTTCGAGCCTTGAAATATGCTCTGTGAGACAAATCGTGATTCGCTCTAGAGGTATTCAAATATGCCAGAAGGCTCAAGAAACTTCTAACACTCTCATAGGATGAGCAAGTGAAAAGGAAGAGGGTATTTATAGCAGAAAATGGGAAGCTATTGCACTTGCTCCGAGGAACCATACTGCATGCTCTGATGGAAGCCTGCACACACAATTCCATTGAAGCAAAATGCCAATTGGCCTCTCGAAGCTATCAAATAGATCCAAAAAGGGGGAAAATGGTGGCGTGAAGCAGCTCTACGGGGTTGTACGACGAGATCTAATAGAGATTGGCGTACACATTTCCATTTGGAGCAAAGATCTACACCTAGCCTCATAAAAAAGACGACCGGAAAAAGGAATATAAGGTTCTGGATGCCTGTTCTGTGGCAAGTCCGGCGGCGGTCTGACAGAAGACTGCACACTCCATTCCCTTCAGAGCAAAAATGTCAGGCTGTCAAAGGATGTGACCGAAAGAATAGCCAAAATTGGGAGAATATGGGGACAGGGCTCTGAAATTTATGATGATTAAAACACTTCCCCAGGTTTGAAACTCCCTGAACGCATGGGATCACATTCTAATGCTCTGAATGTTCCCATTTCCAAAGATCTGTTTAGATGTTGATCATGTTAGGTCATACTCAAGCTATTTATGACCACATAGCCGTCATTTGAAGCACCTGACACAAGTTTCTCCGAGGGAGCTTTCACGGGCAAACCAGTGATTTGTGTAGAAACCTTCTCGGAGGCAAACACGACGTTTCTCCGAGACAGAAGTTTGACACAAAAAAGCCTCTGTTGAGCTAAACAATGATGAAGCAAGACTTGTTAGATGATGGGAAAGGTTTTAGAAGATAAATTTCAGAGACTCTTGAACTCTCAATGGCTAAAATGAATAATTTGGGCTTCCAAAAAGGTACGAGGAACACTTGATCAAGGAATTTTTGGCTTCTAAGACACAAGGAAGGCTTTTCAGGGATCGAATTCTCCATCATCCATTTATTCATAACCTGATTAATTTGAAAAACCCTCCCAAGTGGGATTTAAATTAATACAGAAGTTAAGAGATAAATGAGGTCATTTGATTATCCACGACCCATAAGGGTTCCCCAAGAGTGACTTGTGTCCACAAAACGAGCCCAATAATGTCATATGACATAATTTTTAGACCGCCGATCCGGTTCCATATTATTGTTGTTTGTAACTTTTAGAATGCATTTTAGAGGATGATATGATTTTGTTAATTTTTTTAAAAAAAAGAGTAGAAAACAAAAAAAACACATACAAATGGTTCAAACCGCGATTTAACTGGCTAGAAACGGTCCAGTCTAGTCTCATCTTACTCATGGTCTCATCCGGTCTGGATTTTTAGAAATTGTTATTAATGGTCCGGTCTTAAAACTTAATGGTTTGGGACTGAATCAGACCGTGAAAAGTCTTATTTACGGCTATGTAATGGACACGCCGCTTTTTTTTATTTTTTTATTTTCCTCTTAATATTAAGGGTTCGTTTTGGTAAAAGAGTTCAAACTTGGGTTTGAACCTAATTTCCCATATTTAAATCATGTGAGTATGGAATTGTGGGGTTTGAATCTGAGTTCAAACCTTGAGAACTCAATAGGAATTTGAGTTTAGAAATCATTTTTTAACACTTTGGTTCATAGATTCAGAATCATGATTTAGAATTATTCTCGGTTTACGTGTATTTTTTATGAGAAAAAATATTATAGCGAACCACGAATCATGATTCGAATCATGACCCGAATCTACCAACCAAACGCACCGTTCATTTTGAGAGTTTAAATGTCACATCAAGAAGTTCAAACTCCTTTTACTTTTAGATTATTTTCATGAATATCCCATGAATTATGTACCATATTTTAAAGTGCCCATTAATTTTTAAATATTG
This sequence comes from Morus notabilis, assembly GCF_000414095.1. NCBI lineage: Eukaryota > Viridiplantae > Streptophyta > Magnoliopsida > Rosales > Moraceae > Morus > Morus notabilis. The sequence continues at coordinate 105,885 of NW_010364655.1, read as the reverse complement.
TTCAAAACACCTCCCAATCTATAGAAAACAACTCAAAATGTCTCTTCGTCTAAGTCAGTCTATTATTTTAACAGAATTGCTGACGTGTCAATTATTAAACATCAATTAAGCTCTAATTAAACAAATAAAAATGATTAAATATTGAAAACAATAAAATAAATAGAAAAATACTTTTATTTCAAAATTAAACTAAAACATTAGAAATATATATATATATATAATTCTGAAAAGTTTTCCTTAGCGCTCTATGGATATCTCTCCTCAAAATCTCTCTTATATCTCTTTGATTGCCACCGAAAATATGAAGATCTTGTTTAGTGTTAAAATTGTTTCTAATCCTGAGTTGGATTTTTTTCCCCTTCAAACGTGGGTTGTCTTCTTTTGCTTAAATGAACATCACCTGCCGTGATGTCTATGCTTGCTCAAATGAAGCTCGAATCCCCAGTAGAAGAGAAACCCAAAGCACTTCAATTGCAAGTTGAAACTGGGCATGTTCTTTTGTCTAAAAAATTTAAAAAAAGACAACTCAAGTTTCAATTTTACTTAAGTTTATGTTTTTTTAAGTTTCAACTTTATTCAATTTTACTCTCAACTTTATTCAAGTTCTAACTTCAACTCAAGTTATAACTCAAATTCAACTCAAAAACTACACTCAAATTACACTCCAAAAGAATAATCTCAAAAAACTTTTATCGGATATTTTTCCCGCTTAGATCGGCGTTGTCTTTTTTTATTATTATTTTTTGTTTCCTTCAGTTAGATCTTATATTGTAAGTTGAAACTAAAGAAGTGAAGAACCCAGAATAGAAGAGAAAATTGAGGATGCACGCGAAAGAGCTCACGCCAGCGGGAGACAGAGCGATTTAAAAAATGAGATACAACGGGTGCGTTTGAAACTTGTTCTAAAATAATTTTATTTTTTATATGAAAATAGAAATGAAAACGTTTTTAATCTCAAACAGAAATCATTTTTAAAAACGCTTTTGGTAGTTTTATCAATAAATTGTTTTCAATACAAAAAATTCATTAATGTCTATCTCTCAACGGAAACAAAAATTGAAAAACGACTAAAAGTCATTTTTCATTTCTCTCCAATTTTATACTAAACCAAAAAATCGTTTTCATTTCCGTTTTTTATGTTTAATTGTGCCAAACGCCGTTTCTCTCCCGTTTTTATTTTTTTCTTGAAAAACGTGAAAAACAAAAACAAAAATAACTCCAAACACAACTAACATTTTTTGGAGAGCAAATGTACAGATGAGATGAGAGAATGAGAAGAAGAAGAAAGAAAGAGAAAACTTTTGGGTTCTTTTTATTACTTTTCTTTTAGTAATATTATCTTTTTAATATTTATTCTCTTTACATTTTTAATTAATCAGAATTTAATGTTTACTTGACTGTAATGGTTGCCAGAGAAACCAAAAGAACATCAATTGAAGCTGAAACTAAAAAAAACTTGTGTTGGATATTTTTTCCGCTTATATTAGCATTGTCTTGTTTTTATTATTTTCTTTTTCCTTCTGTTAGATGTTATATTGTAAATTGAAACTAAAGAAGTGAAGAACTCTGAATATAAGAGAAAATTTAGGATGCATGCGAAAGAGCTCACGCCAGCGGGAGACAGAGCGATTTAAGAAACGAGATACAAACATTTTTTGGAGAGCAAATGTACATATGAGATGAGAGAGTGAGAAGAAAAAGAAAGAGAGAGAAAACGTTTGGGTTCTTTTTATTATCTTTTCTTTTGGTAATATTATCTTTTTAATATTTATTCTCTTTACATTTTTAATTAATCAGAATTTAATGTTTACTTGACTGTAATGGTTGCCACATAAGTAATTCTGTTAGGATTATAAACGGATTTAAACGGAGGAGCCATCTTAAATTATTTTTTATATATTAAGGGGTGTTTTGAATCATTTTAAAAATTTAAGGGGCACTTTGAGACATAGTACATAATTCGGGAACATTTATAAAAACAATCCTTTACTTTTTGATAAATAAGTACTAGTTTGAACCTGAACTTTGACTCAAGCCCTTGAACCCTCCAACAAAATGACACTTATGTGACGTTTGATTCATGATTCTGATTTTTAAAATTTAAATTTTTTGTGAGAGAAAAATACTGTAACAGAACCAAGAATAATGATTCTAAACTAGGCAGAGCCCTCGAAACAAACGTTACCTTAGATTGACCAATTTTATTAACCTTTTTATAATTAATAGAATTGAGAAAATTAATAAACTTACTTATATGAGTTTAGATTCTTACTTTTATTATTAATTAATAACCTTTAAATTAATATAATATATAATTAAAAGGATATTACTATAAAATAAGTAGTAAAAATTAAGATTCATGTAATTTAAGAGGTGTTTATCTCTTTTTTTCTTTGTTAATTGTGTCTAATTATTTATAATGTTCAGCCAGGAAAATGTGTTATGTTTATCGGTTTATGTGACCTTTCAAGCCAAGAAGAAAACAAATGGAAAAGTGTACAGCCAAAAAAAGTACATTATTTTGTTTTTTTTAACTTTTGCAATAAAAAATTATGTTATTTCTTATATTTTTCTTCCATGATAATAGTAGTTTGAATATTGTATGGCATATTTTACACTAGTGCTGTTGGGCTGTCTGATAAATAAAGTTCACACATGCAGTAGTTGGCGCAGCCTAAAACATAAAGAAAAGTTAATTCCAGCGAAAAGTAGGCTTCCTGAATAAAATACATTTTCCTTAGCAAAAATAATAAAAAAATGTTAATCGCAGCGAAAAAATCAATTCTTTATTTTTTTTTCTGAATATTTATAATCTCGTTTAGTTCATAATTGAATTTTTTTTATTACAATATTTTCTATAATAAATTTTAAATTTTTATTTAAATTTTCCTGTTTAAACATGTAAACCTTTATTTTTCTTACTTTTAGGAATTTAATTTGTTTTCTTAAGAAGTTCGTCTGCAGTCAATTTTATTTATTTATTTATTTTAGTGCAAGTTGCCAAACATGCATTATTAATCTACTCAAACAGATTCACAAGAATATTACATGCTAAGAGAAATTTGATAAAAAAAATGTCATGATAAAATACAACATTAGTAGAAGATTCTCCCTATAAAAAATTAAATTTTCATATACTAATAGTAGATTTAAAATGGTCAGTAATTTAATAAATTTCCAATTTTAAGACTTTATAGCAGCCCATTTACTTACAAAACTTTGCGAACTTTTCTGTTCATTTCGCCGATTCGAGTTTAGAATTTAAGTTTTGCTACAGTAAAAAGTTTTTAAAAACAGTCATATCTAACTTTTTTGTTACAGTAAAAAATTCTCATATAAAATTACATCTCAACTCAAATTACAAACTCTAATTAGCAAAATGAACGGGACCGATAATGTTGATTTGGTTTTTGCCAAGTCCACGCACTAAAACAATCATTTTCAGTTTTCTCTGAAAAACAAAAAAAACAAAAAAATCCTTCCAAATATATACTTACAATGCTCAGTTGTTGTTGTTGCTTTTTTTTTTAAAAAAATATAATGCTCAGTTGTTTATTACAATATAAACCGATTCATTTATTGGGGAAAAAAATAATTTAAAAGAATTTTTTTTTTAATTTATACAAAAAAATAAAATAAAATAAAAAATTGGATGAAATGATAATTGATGCACAAGGGAAGGAAGGGAGAAGGAAGGGAGAAGGTAAGGGAAGATTTGTGGGGGGGTCCCCTTTGGACTCCATTTTTTAGGCTTCAGTGTTCGACTTTTGAATTTCTTAATCCCCAAAACAATTTCTCTTTTTTCTTTTTATATATAATCAATAATTTAAAAACATGAAATGACAAATAATAATAAAAATAAAAAAAGGGAAAAATACCTAAAACCTTCTTCGTCTTCTTCTTCTTCTTCTTCATCATCTCCGGGAACGAGACGACTAGGACCTGCGTTAGCTCTCTTCAGCTCAGACATCGTAAGTCTTTCTCCTTCTTCTTCTTCTTTTCTTCAAACTTTCTTTTCGGAGGAGAAAAAATAATGATATTAAAGAAGAGTTTGGTGTGAGTGGTTGTGCGATCATATCTTGGATTTCTAGCTGTTAATTTGATTTTGAAACGATTCGGACAACTTTTTGCGGATGTTTCGGTTTAATTTGCGTATTTTGTTGTTATTTCTTATTCTTTGCGTGATTGATTCTGAAAAAGAAACGGGAAATGAAACGGAAATGTGATTTGCAGGCGATTCGCTGATCTAGTCTTTCCACAGAGTGTAATTGGCGGGTTAATTGTTTCTTTTGTGGTTTTTATGAATTTCGATGTCGATTGGAACTGGAAATTTGGGATTGGAATTGGAATAATTTCGGTTCTTGGGGATTTCGATGAATTTAAGACTCTCTTTCCGCTTGTTTCTTTAATCTCCAGAATTTACACAAAGAAAGGGGAATCAGGGAAAAAGATAATAGGAAGAAAGGAGAGGAAAAAACATAAATATGCAGAAGAGTGGGGGTGTTTCTAGGAATAGTACTTTGCCTTCTTTGAGGGTGACTGTGCCTCAGCAGTCGCTCCGGCGTCTGGGATTGTGTTCCCAAATCGCCACGGCCACGGGAGGCCAGCACTCTTCCCCCATTGTCTTCCCTGAGAAGCAGAAGCGTAGCAAGGTCAAGGCTTCGAGGCGGGGGGGCGGTGATGCTGCCGCTGCCCCAACCCCCACGGATGATCTTGAGAACCCGAGTAGCTTTGAGCATAGGATCGATATCCGAGGAGGGGCGGGTAGTGGTGTTGGTGGAGATGAGAAGTCTAATTTGTTGGGTTATGAGGTCTTGTCTGGAAAGCTAGTTTTGGATAAGGGAAAGACTGCAAATGTGGATGGGACGTCAACAGATGCGCAACAAAACACTTCGATTACTGATATGACCAACAAAGACGCTGTTAATGCTAGGCTTACCAGTAAAGCATTGATTTGGGGTTCTCACATGCTTTCTCTGGAGGATATTATCTCAGTAAGATCTCCCACCTTGTGAGTGAAAAGTGATTGCAAAGTATTATGACATAACCGAGTAATTTGTTCTTTTCTCTTCCACAGGTTACATACAATGTTGGTCTCAGACATTTTACAGTGCACTCTTACCCCTTGAAAAAGAGTGGCTGTGGCCTTTCTTGTTTTATAAAGCCCCGAAGAACTCGCAAGGATTTTCACTTTGTGGCATCTAGCATCGACGAGGCTGTTCAATGGGTTGGTGGGTTTGCAGATCAGCAGTGTTATGTGAATTGCTTGCCCCATCCAATGCTTTCTTCAAAGAAGCAGGCATCTTCAGAATTACTTCCAATTGATACTCCCACTGAACTGATTTTCAAATGCAAGAGTCCACCAAAAATGCTTGTCATATTAAACCCACGGTCAGGGCGTGGTCGTTCTACTAAGGTTTTCCATGGGATAGTCGAACCTATATTTCAGGTATGATGTCATATTAAGGCAGCCTTTACGCAACTGTTGGAGCTATACTTGTGATTTTTCAAATGGATGCTAGCTATTTGAGATCTTACAGTTTGGGAAAGAAACGTTTTATACGCTTGATTTCTATATATCTTAATGAATCATGGGAGGATTATTTGATTCTTGATCTTATTATAGCTATAAGGTGATCATTCTAACTTCCTTCCATTTATACATACTCATTTTCAAGTGTCAACGGTGACAGCTTGCAGGTTTCAAATTGGAAGTTGTCAAAACAACGCATAAAGATCATGCTAAAACCCTTGCATCCACTGTTGACATCGACAGGTGTCCCGATGGTACTGATGCTTTGCTGTATGATGAACTATCTGAATGTGGATTATTACTGGTTCTTCTAAATTATTTTTCCTTACTTTCAGTCTTTACATCCTGAACATGTATATCATTTGTTTTCTTTCCCAGGAATTATATGCATTGGGGGTGATGGAATCATCAACGAGGTTAGCTGTTTGCTCCTTTAGAGCTTTTAAGTTCTCTTTTCTTTTTGGTACTGTAGTTCTATGATTATTGCAGTATTACTCTATTATGATTATTGCAGTATTACTCTATTATGATTATTGCAGTATTACTCTAGCCTATGTACTTTGTAATTCGTAAGTTTGATAGATTCTGAAAAATTATTATTTTCCTTCTCTTTTTTTTTTTTTTTTTTTTTATTGCTAGTCTTAATCCTTTATTCCAAGATTATTTGAATGAACTGATTTTTTTATCAGTTCAAGGTTTAACTTCCTTTTAGTGGAGAAGGTGTTCATTTTAGGAAGAACTATGTATTTATTAATTTTTTAGTGAGAGGATTTTGAGATTCTGTTTTAAGTTACGCTTCAAGGGGAATTCCTATTGTTAGAAATTTATTTGTAAGCTCCAGTTGGTTGCTGGCCTTAGTAGGAAAAATGCTATCACCTTATTGTACTCACCGAACACATTGTGTGTGTTTGGAAACGTTTTTAAAAATGGTTTTCACGTATTTCGAGAAGCAAAAAATGAAAATGAAAATAAAGCGACGTTTAGCAAATGTTTTGAAAATGAAAACAGTGATAATGGTTTTTGTGAAAGAATTAGAATAGTTGAAAGTTGTTTTCACTTTTCTGTTTTCATTTTTTAGTACTCATCAACAATATTATAATATATTAATTAATAAACACGATTTCACTTTTTTATTATACTCAAAACAATCTTTTAAAAAACCAGTCAAATGCAATTTCAGAATCGGTCACAGAATGATTCTCAAAACAATCTCATTTTTACTTTTTATTGAAAACAAAATCATTTTAAAACCAATTCCAAACGCACCCATCGTGTTATATGCGACAACCACGATTCTTAATCTCAGACTTCTCAGTGCTCTAATTGGCGTGATACTCCTTTGAGTTTGTTTTAAGCAACTGATGTATGATACCCTTTTTGACCTCCATCTTGATGTCGTTGGTAGAGAAATGGGATTGCTGGTTACACAGTTGTTGAGAAATGTTGAAGTTGGTCTCTGGTTAAAATCTAAAACGGAGGACAGTTGTTATACTATTTGAAGCGGTGATTGGCTTTGAACCCTTTATTGGAGTTACAATGGGACTTAGTGAATTGAAATTTTATTGCAATATTACACTGTGGCAAAGGACTTGGAGTCAGAGTTGATTTGGTCATCAATTTCTCATGTTAAAAGCAATCGAGAATTAGCAATGAGAGGTAAGGTAGAATTAGTACGGAGTTATGAAGTTTATAACTCAGATTCCCGGGTATGCCTCCTCAAATTCTCTTGAGAAAACCCACTCAGCACGTTGATAATGAAGATAAAGCAAAGACAACATGATAATTGTATGCCACATATCTTTCAAACTGATAGAAGAACAATTGGCAATTAGCCAAAACCAAATAGGTGAACAAAACCAAAGAGGACATATATAGGAGTACCAGGAAATGATGTAACTATCATAAATTTAAGATAGCACGACCCTGGACAGACTGTTGCTGCTGAGAAAAGTTCATCTCAAGTCTCCTAGGAAGCTTCAGAAAGTAGCTTTGTCATCCAAAGTTAGAGATTTTGGGAGAAAAGTCTTACTTTTGTTAAATTGAGTAGTTCGGCGTTATGATAGTTTCTTCGTGGCCTGGTACTGTTGTATAAGATCTCTTCAGCAAGATTGCGGTACACTCTCATAAAGCTAAAAAATACCACAGCATATTTTTTCTCGTACAACAATTAAATTGATACGAAATTTATAATATGTCTCCAATTAATTGTGATGCTATTTCATACTTTATTTAGGACAAGAGGCGTTCTATCTGTTCCCCCCTGTTAGAGATTTTTCCTTTAGGTGACACAGTTTTGATACTATTGGTTTTAGTTTAAGGGCACAACAACATTGGTTTCAATTTAAATTCCCCTACTTTGTGAAACTAAAATGAATTTTTTGCCCTTTTCTATTCGTTAATTTTTAACGTTTCTGTTGCTCCTATTTCTTATGAGGAGTGTACTATGTAATTATTAACTATAATTTAAGCAAGTAGTTGTTTTAGTTTTAGATTCTTTTATTTTGTGCTATCCAGTGGTAGCTTGTCCTTTCTACTTTGGTGCTATGAATTGTACTGGAGTTCGGTTGGTATCTTTTATCTTTCTTCTATAATAATTTGATGTTTCTTTTACAGGTTCTAAATGGTTTACTTTCTAGAGAGAACCAGAAAGAAGGAATTTCTATACCAATTGGAATTATACCAGCTGGTTCTGATAATTCATTGGTTTGGACTGTTCTTGGAGTTAGAGATCCAGCTTCGGCTGCAATGGCTATTGTCAAGGTAACTTATTCAGCTAAATTATGTACATAACTCTTCTGAATGTGGTACCTGTTCTCGTATTACCGCTGGTTTTGCTCATGTGGTACCTGTTCTCTTATTATTGCTGGTTTTGCTCATCATTCATCTCTAACGTTGAGTATGAATTATCTTGTTAGTAGTCAAATCCTGTTTACTTCTCGTTAGTAGTTAGGGCAGATATAGCTCCAGTTATAAGTACTGGCACTGGCATTTCCAGTCAGCCAATTCCAATGAGACCTTTCTACTACTGGAGCCGAGATGACTTCGAATTTTGATGGAGCTCCGAGAGAAAGGTATTGCTGATTTAGAAATTGGCATTCACTCATCGTCCTAGAATGTGGATAAGGAAATATAGTTAGTAGTAAAAAAGAAGTCTGATATGGTTATTTCTTTTTCTTTTTTTTTTTGCCTAATTAATAATCCTTTATTGGTAGAATTAGATCAATACTAAGTAGGAGAGGATGAGTATCCTAAATAATAATAATAATAATAAAAAAGTTGTTAAGGGTGGGGCGTGGGGGGAGTGGGGGTGGGGGACAAAGAACTAAAAATACAACCTAGAGCAACTAAGAGCTCGTAGGCTAGACCCCAAAACGAAAACAAACAAGTATTACAACCATCTAACAACATACTACAATGATGTCCAGTAAAAATACAGAATGTCCCTCCAATTCAACAATATTAAAGATAAGCAAAAGTGTTTAATTCTTTATCTGTTGACTGCCAGAGAGATGCTTAAAAATAAGCCTTATGGAAGATTTCAACTGCAATGGTTTTTTCTGAATGAAACTTATTCTTATCCCCTATTATTTGACCCTACGGTGGATGGTCTCTGCCCAACTGCTTCATAGATGGCAGCCTTTTTTCAATTATGCTTTAAAGATAAAAATGCTTTTATGGTAATCCAATTCTTTGTGTGAATTCCCATAATCTGTTCAATTATAACTGGTTGGGATACATTTCTGCTGAAGCTAAAGTTTTTTGAAGTTTTGAAAATCTCCTTGACTTTTTTATCCGAATGCTATGATATACTTGATTGCTATGTATTCAGTTGGAAATATGATATCTTGTTGTTGGTTTCAGGGGGGTCTTACTGCTACGGACGTTTTTGCTGTTGAGTGGATTGGGACTGGTATTAGGCACTTTGGGATGACAGTCTCATATTACGGCTTTATTAGTGATGGTAATTGCTTTGGCCTGACTCCTCAGACTAATGTCTATCAAAATAATGAAAATTCTGTTGTTCGCATCTTCTGCAAATATTTGCTTTTTAGAGCTTAGTCCTATTGTTTATAGGCATTTGCCTTGTTTCTTGATGCTTGCTTTTATACCCAATTGGTATTATGCAGCTACAGCTAACTTGATCTTTATCTTCTCTTTTCGTTTATAGTCCTTCAGGATATTTAAATCGTTCAATTTTAAAAATTTAAATTAACTTGAATTCAGCAGACCCCTGTCTTCCATGATTTCCGATTTGGCAAACCATGATACTATAGCCTACCCAGCTCATTAAAGGCTTGCAATAACGTTTTCTTTTGTTCTTTTCTTCTCTGTGAATAAGCTTATTATGTATCTAAAACGTTAAACAAAAGGGTTTGTCCGTAGAATAATTTTTGCAATTATAAATGTATACCAATGGTTTTTGTAGTTGAAGCTTATTATATTGTTTTCACGGAGCTGTATGGTATTAAATACTGGAGGTCCAGATAATAGGTAAAGTTGTGTCATGTTAGCAGTGTGTCAAGTTGTGAATGATCCTGGTTATGGTTTGATTCACCAGTCTGCATTTTCAATGTGTGAGTGGGCGGATAGTATTTTCTGTTTATATTTGTATAAAGGGACCAGTAATGACTAGGACGGACATCTGGTAGGATTGCTTCTGTTGTATTCTTTGCATTTCTCATTCACTGAAGTGAGATGATTATGTGTGTTTGTATTTCTTGCATGCTGCAGTATTGGAGCTATCCGAGAAATATCAAAAGCGTTTTGGTCCCTTGCGTTATTTTGTTGCTGGGTTTCTCAAATTCTTATGCTTACCCAAGTACAGCTATGAAGTGGAATTTCTTCCAGTATTGGAAGAGGATCAAGATGGAAAGCACTTAGCTGAACAGGAAGTAGTTGACATGTCAGACCTTTACACGGATATTATGAGGAGGACAAACACAGACGGCATTCCTAGAGCCTCTAGTCTGTCAAGTATTGACTCCATAATGACTCCTAGTCGAATGTCGGGAGGAGAGTTGGATACAACCTGTAGTAGCACTCATGCTAGCGCAGAACCATCCGAGTATGTGCGTGCCATAGATCCAAAATCAAAACGATTATCAACTGGAAGGAGCAATGTAAGTTCTGAGACAGAAGTAATTCATCCTCAGATACCTCTGTCAACAACCCCAAACTGGCCAAGAACCAGATCGAAGTCTAGGACAGATAAAGGATGGGGTGGACTGACTGCCACCCATGAAACATCTAGATGTTCTTGGGGCAATGCTGCAACATACGATAAAGAAGATATATCGTCAACTCTGTCTGATCCAGGTCCAATTTGGGATGCTGAACCAAAGTGGGACACCGAAGCTAATTGGGATGTGGAAAACCCAATTGAACTGCCAGGACTGTCGGAGGATGTGGAAATTCCTAAGAAGGGAGTATCGATGCCCAGATATGAAGATAAATGGGTTGTGAAAAGGGGGCAGTTTCTTGGTATTCTAGTTTGCAACCATGCCTGCAGAACTGTTCAAAGTTCTCAAGTTGTGGCACCTAAAGCGGAATATGATGACAACACCATGGATTTAATCTTAGTACATGGGAGTGGGCGGTGGAGACTGATGAGATTTTTTGTGCTACTACAGATGGGGAAACACCTTTCACTTCCATACGTTGAATATATAAAGGTGTGAATATCTTCTCTTGCAACATCTTCTCACATGAGTCTTGAATGTTCTAGTCCAAATAATTGTAAATTGTGTTAATGAAATTGCACCATACACATCTTGATCAGTTTCCTTTTGTAGTTGATATTCTTTCAAGTTCGGTTTCTTATTACATCTTATTTATTGACCCAACTATTAGGGAAGGAAAGACACATGTAAACTGTTCGGGGCCTTTGGGCTTGGTAGCATGTAATTTTATAGAACAACAATTTAGATGGGGATCATCTAACATTAGGTTCTATTGCAGGTTAAGTCAGTGAAGATTAAGGCATCCGGACAGCACACCCACAATGGTTGTGGGATTGATGGTGAGCTTTTTGCACTCAATGGACAAGTTGTATCTTCTTTGCTTCCAGAACAGTGCAGACTTATTGGTCGTTCCCCCAACAATCATGTTTGATAGCCATGGCCTTCCTTTTTTTGGTCCTCTATCGAGTGCTAGAGACAACTAATGCGTCTTTCCGTAATGTTGAATATGAGGTGCATCTATATACCAAGTAGGGTACCTTCTGCTTTACTGTTTCTAGCGCCCTTTTCCATCCCACCTTTGAACAGCTGAGATCCCTGTAAATTTTTGTTCGGTATGTCTACGCGATGATTGTTGTTGTTGATTTCCCTCTTTCCTATTATTTTCTCGGACCTGGTGTCCTAGCCCCATGTTTGTTGTCCGACGCAAGCTGCTTTGTGTAATTGCAATTCTGGTACTGTTTCTTGTGATGATCTTCAGATTGCTACAGAGATTTGTTTTGTAAAGTATTTGGTTGTTGACCAATCATTGTTTCTTCAGATCTGCCTTCCCTTTCTTCACATGAAGACTCATTTCTTCAAACCCCAAAAAACAAACATCAATTCTACCTTTCCTTACTAAATAGAGCTCTGGAATTGTTGGATTTCATTAGTAATAGAGTGGAACAATCACTTTCTTCAATGAGGTCCAAGTAATCCGAGGCTTGAGCCCTGGTATGGAGTCTGTTTTTGTTGTAGATTACTCTGTTTTTTTTTTTCCCCCCCCTTTTCTTTCGATATTGGTTAGTTGCTATATAGAACTACTTGTAATGCGTTAAGTTTGTTTGATAATTTTTGTTTCTTCCACTATTTTAAGACCAGAGACAGCTTGGGGACAACACACCATTGACATGGCACATTAGCAAGTCATGTCACATGTGCATAATGGTATTTTTCCATTCAACGTTTTGCTAAGGAGAAGGGATATTTTATTTAGGATCTTATGTGTGCGGGCCCGTTCGGTTCGCTAATTCGAGTTGAGATGTGATGTGTGAGAGCTTTTTACTGTAGTAAAAAAGTTAGATGTGACTTTCTGAGAGTTTTTTACTGTAGTAAAATTTGAATTCTAAACTCGAATCAGTGAAAAGAACGGGGCAATTTCTTTTTGATTTATGTAAGGAGAGAAGCATCATTCTTAAATTTGATTTTTTTTTTTTTTTTTTTTTTGTTGAAAAGTATGGGAACTCTTCCTTGTACTCCATGTTGATTTGAGACAGTGGTTCAGAATAATGACCAGAAAAAGGAATAGGGAAAATGGAAAAAGAAAAAGAGGAGAGAAAGAACACAAGTGAGCATGGCAAGAGAAAAGGATTTGGGTCTATCGTGTCTCATTACTCTTGGCTTGCTTGTAGATTTTTATCCGCTTTAAGTACGCGATTGAGCTTCGAGAAAGAATATATGCTTGCCTACCTACCTCTCATTTCTAATCCTAATCCATTTCCAATGGCCTTTCTTGGTTTGTTCTTTTGTGTTGACATTTCATTTTGTTCTTAGCCACCATTTGAAATATTTGGGAAAATAAGTTAAAAGGAAAATTAATTTGGATTACCATGTAAATCATCACAAATACATTTGTAGTTGTTTACAAACAAATTGGCTAGTTATTTGGGTGTGTGGTAAGGTGTTTTCTATAATCTTCAAAGAACCAATAACAAAAGTATACTTTGATGGAGAAATTTTTATTTTAAAAATAAATAAAACACATGTATTTGGTCTTTCTTATCAAGAAAGTGCTTCGGTAGAGCTGGGTTGATGTCAGAATCGGGTTTAGACTAGCTCGGTGTTTAATTCATGCTAGATATTAATTTAAAGTCGGTCTATGATCAAGATTAAGATCGATAAAATTACGAGACTGTAGAATTGAAACATAGTTTCATGATAAGAAAAGAGTTATATAAGCAAAAATGATTGATATATCACATTAGACTATCTCCAATGTAAATGCAAAGATCAATATTAATATTATAGTTAGAATTATTATGTTATTTACTATTTTTATTATTATGCATAAAGATCTGTTTTTTGAAATTTGCAATACTAAAAGTATAAATATTTAAAAATAACAATGGTGTCAACATATTAACTAATGAAAATTCAATCTTAAGAAAATGATCATAAAAATCAAATATTAAATTAGCGCTAATATAATATATGCTAAATTTTACATATATAATAATAGATCAATGATTATATTTTTATCGGTGGTTAATCATCAGATATAAAAGTATGATAATGTGATGTGAAAAGAATTTAATCTCATTAATTATCATATATCACCTTATAATGATACAATCTAAATAATAATACCCACTAATAAATAAATATTAAAATAACTATTAAAATCACACCTAAATTAATCTAGAAATCTTTATCCATGGGCCACATTTTAATTTTGCTACAGAAAATTATTGTGAAAAAACCATTGGAACTCATGAGGCAAGAAAGAAAAGAAAAGAAAAGAAAATTTTAGCCCTCACATTGTTTAAAGGGAGAAAGAGAAAAATAGGCCAAGACTTGAGATGAATTAAAATTAATAGGTTAATAGTTTACATAAGTTAATAAATATGTCAAATTACTGTTTTCGTCTATAACTTGTCTGGTTATGAACCATAACTTGACAAGTTATTGTCCATAATTGTCCATAACTTGTCTGGCTATGAACTATAACTTAACAAGTTTATTCATAACTTATCTAATTATAAACCATAACTTAACAAGTTATGACCTATTAATTTTTATAACTAAAAATTAACCTATATACTTTCTTAAACTTTTCATATTTACCTATTTTCTACTATTTTCTTTGTTTAAATCCCAAATTAACGTAGACACACAAATGACATAACTAAGACAAAAAGATACTTGTCAAAATCAGACACTTGTCAAAATCAGACGGTCACATATCATCAAGAATTTTGTTTTGGGGATGAAGATTTATCATTTTTCCCCTTGGATGGGAAAGGGAAAAGAAAAAAAAAAAAAAATGAAAGGCCTAGAAATGTGTTCCTGCGAACGTGGCAGCAAGGTTTTTGAGATAATATGAACAGATTTATTTATTTATTTATTTTGGTGAGAGATAAGACAGAAACTTGATCAAAAAAATAGTAGAGTGAAGGGCACCTCAGAAATGGGATTAATAAATATAATAACAATATAATATCATATTATTTGTTTAACATCTAAAAACAAAATAAAAAATAAAAATAAAAATCTCATCGGCGGACGAAAAGACCATACCGAAGAAATGAGTACGGCGACGGTTGGATTGTTGAGTTCCCCAGATCACGCTATGATTCTCGCCGCGATAAGACAGAAACTTGATCAAAAAAATAGTAGAGTGAAGGGCACCTCAGAAATGGGATTAATAAAATAACAATATAATATCATATTATTTGTTTAACATCTAAAAACAAAATAAAAAATAAAAATAAAAATCTCATCGGCGGACGAAAAGACCATACCGAAGAAATGAGTACGGCGACGGTTGGATTGTTGAGTTCCACAGATCACGCTATGATTCTCGCCGCCATGAAACCTTCCTTCATTTCTTCATCATCTTCTTGTTCTTGTTTATCAGTTTCGCTCTCGCCTTGCAAAATCTCTCCTTTCGCCACAGCTACGAGGAGGAGAAGGATTAGCTGCGAGGTTGCGATCAAGTCCGACTCTGCGACTTCTCCTTCGTCGTCGGAGTTTTCGGAATCGCCGTCTTCGTCTCCGGGAACCGCCGACGACGAGACCGGGGGAGCGAGGATTGGGGCCAGGGTTAGGGTGAAAGTGCCGCTGAAGGTCTACCACGTACCGAAGGTTCCGGAGATCGATATCTTGGGAATGGAAGGCGAGCTCAAGCAGTACGTTGGAGTATGGAAGGGGAAGAGGATTTCGGCGAATCTTCCGTACAAGGTTCAGTTCTTGACGGAGGTCGAAGGTCGCGGAAAGGTCAAGTTCTTCGCTCATCTCAAGGAAGATGAGTTCGAGTACGTTTAAGTTTCTTTCCAGGCAATTCTCTCTCTCTATCTCTCTCTTCTGAACAGTAAATAAAATCCGGAGAAACTGTAGCTTAAAGAGCGACTGCTCGGCATAGTATTGTATGTAATTTACTTGGATTCTTGTGTTATTACTGGTGTAATTGAATTTGAGAATTATTATTCTGAGTTTCTGATGATTATTATTGTGATAAAAATGAACATTGAAATTAGAACTAGCGTCGACAAGAATTGATTTTTGTGTTCAGAGAGTAATCTACTATTTTCTACTCTGATATTTGGTCATTTTAATGGACAAATTTTGCTTTTTATGGTCTATTATGGGACTTCTTCATCCCAGGGATGTCTTTTTCTCCTCTATTCTCTGGGATTGAATAAGGCGTTTAAGGAAACTCTCTTGTAAATTGTTATTGGTTTTATAAGAACTTGTTCAAATCACTGGTGTAGTAAGTAGAAAACCTTCAATTATATGTTCTATTTTGTAGTTTAGGGGTTAATCTGAATCATCTGATTTGATTTTGTTTTCCTAAACTTAAAATCCTTTTGATTGTTTTCCTACTGGTTTGTATACAGTCCTCAATTCTCTTTATTTTGGACTTCACTGAGCTTAAAGTTATATCCCTTACTATGCTAAAGTAGTCTAGAGATTTAAGTCTACCTAGGGAAAAAAGGGCTTGTTGTTGTGTGCTAAAACGACTTCAACTACGAGTGGTCTCCTTTAGTAAGGTAAACTGTACTGGATTATTACTATTATGGTGTTAACTAACAAATATGAAATGTCAGAAGCTTTGGTGACTGCTGCTTTATCATTTGCTTGTTACCTTGGCGATGGTAAGGGTGGATCAGTTCATTCAATGTTATTAGTTAATTCAGTTAGTAAAAGTCTTTTGACATCATACAAGAGACTTGGGTTGAACCACGCATTCAGAACTTTTGGGAAGTTATGGGATGGAGGAGGACTAAGGAGTATTTCTTGTTGCGTAGCCGGAGAAGACAGAAAAATCAAAAAGAGAAGAAAATATAAGATAAGAAAGCTTGACTAGTTGGCTCAATGAGATCTGTGGGAAATTTTCAGCTAATGTTTGTTGATACTGAGTGGTTGTTTGTGGAGATGTATAGGTTGTCATCTTCTATTGTCTCCTGTTTGGCGAATCCTTATCTTTTACTTCGGCCAAGTGTTTATATTTGATGTTTTACCCTCAGCTTCCGCGGGTAGCAGTTTTGCACTGGTTAGCTCTTAGTTAGCTCTATAGGTTTTTAGAGATTCAATATACTTTAATACAATCAACGTGCTTACTGGTGATAAGTTTTGCCTCGATGTTTCAACTATACAACCACAAAATTGGAATTCGACGAGTCCTTCCAAGTTCCATGTACTCATTATCTCAAGCTTTATTTTCTGTCTTCATTCTCTCCATGGCAAGATTTAGCCTCTGTGTCAAGGCATGCATCTGTGAATGTTCATCAGTACGCACTATGATAAACGTTAATTTAAAAGGAAAAATAGCAAAGGAATCAGCTTTAAGTCGTATTTTGTTTGAAGTTGTATAGGTATAGAACCTGAGCAGGATTTTTTGCGACTGTTTTTATAAACTGTACACTAGATTGGTTTCTTTTCTTGGTTGAAAAATTTTGGAAATTTTTACTCGTCTTTCCATTTTTTTCTTATTGTATTGGCTGTTGTCAATTGTCTCCTTGTTTTTCTCCGCCATTTGTCTTATCCAGAGAACAGATTAAAAGCAAAAAAGCGGGCCACTGTAATTTAATTGCAGGCAAAAACTATGGGACTTACAATCGAATTCTATTAAGTATAAGCTGTGGAAGATGGTTTATTGGTGTCTCATACAACTCTAACCGAGGGGATTATTTCCTCCTCAAATTAGACTTTTGACCTTTTTCCATTGCAGACACCTCACTTCAAAGTGGGAACTATCACAAGTGCATATTAAAGGAACTTGAATTGCACTGAATTTGTTGGCTTGATGTTTTCTGAAAAATTTACGGGCCCGTTTAGTTCGCGGATTCGAGCTGAGATGTGACTTTATGTGAAAGTTTTTTACTGTAGTAAAAAAGTTAGATGTAACTGTTTCTGAGAACTTTTTACTGTAGTAAAACTCAAATCGGTGAAATGAACGTGACCTCAATTATACTATAACATATTAACAGAAAATAGTTTGCTTGTCGAAGCTGTAAGAGAAAGGAAGATGTGAAGATGAATGAGAGGAAAGGTGAGTGATTCACTTTTAAGTTTTAAGGAGCATGAGGTGACAAAAGAGACAAAGCCAAGAGGCGGTAGGGCTAAGTTGTTTTGTTGCCATAATGTGAGTAAAGCCAATTTAGACTTTGTTGAGGCTGCGTTTTAGTTTGTAGTTATAAGTCGACGCGTTTGACAAATGACGACTAATGCTACTTTGCTGCATTTTGCATTGTGTTTAAATGATCGAGTACGGATCATGAGTGTGTTTGCAAGCCGTTCAAGGGTCATGTCGACGCTAGATATTGCTTTCGTATAAGAATACGATACCTTCTGTGCTGCTCAATTTCATTAGGCAGAGATGGATGAATAATTTTTCCTTGGAGATGGAAAAATTGTGCATTTGGGAAAATAGAGTTGCAGGTTACTTTCATGATTATATTGTGGATTGCACTTGTATAGATTATAGAAGAAGATATTAATATTTTTTTTTAGATTCCTTGAGGTCAGTAAAAGTTGCAATATAAATTCTAAAAATTTGTTGACAGACTGTTGGGAACAAGATGTCATATAGTTATAAGAAATTCTATAATTTTCTCATTCTAAGTTTTTAACTTTACTGATATGACTAGTACTGTTTCATGTAAATTTGATCAAATGCCAACTCCCTTCACTTATATTAGTGTATTGAAACAAGTTTATTGCATCTTAAGGTTGGTGAAACTCTTAGCTGGTGATTTATGTAATAAGTCTTGTTCATTTCACTAATTTAAGTTTTTAGTTTTAAATTTTTACAGTTAAAAGCTCTCAAAAAATGTTACATCTAAACTTGAATTGAAAACCTGAAAACTCGAATTTGCGAAGCGAACGAGATCTAAATTTTTGTTGATTGTTGGAGACTAGAGATAAGAGTTTGAGCCTGAAAGTGGGACCGTTGGTTGGTTTTAGCAAGAACAAGAAAGAAATGAAACTTGTAAGAAAAGAAGGGGAGTTAGAAAGAAAGAAGAAAAATGGAAAACCATTGTTGAAATTGGCAAAGCTCAAATTTTCAACGTCAGACCCTTTGTGAACAATTTTGGGTGTTCTTTCTTTTTTTTTTCATTTTAAATTTATAGATCTTTTCGTTTTCTTTCATTTTTTTTTATTTTTTTATTTTTGAATGGTTCTGAGCTTATTAGGTGATAGGTGTCTGGTAGTTTTCCTCTGTGGGCCTCTGAAGTCTCCCTTCCAAACTTCAAATCCGATATGAAAAGAAAACCAACTTACCTACCAAACTTGCAATGGTCACCAAGTTCTTAATACCAATAAACACATCTATGCTTTCAACTGGTGTAACAAATTACAGGGTAGATGTGTAAAAATTGGGGTTTTTTTCTAAAGTAATATTTACATAGTACATACCAAGTAGGGGGAAAATAAGAACATGTCATTGATTTTGTGTTTAATCGATAAATGACACAGATTTCATAGCATAACAATCATGCCAATGATTTGAGTCCATGGAAAATGATTAATGTTTGTTTCATGTATCCGTCTCTGATTCTGAATCATGATTCATGATTTTTTACAGTATTTTTTTCTCATAAAAAACACACATAAAACAAGAATAATTCTGAATCATGATTCTGATTATATGAACTAAATGTCAAATATGCTCAGATAACCAGATTTTCCTGGCATGTTGAAAAATAGTTAAGTAGCTATGTAGAACTGTTTCAAACATTGATTTAGATCTTCTGAAATCTGAATGAAATATCCAGCAAAAGAAAAAAAAAAAACAAAACAAAAGAATTATTTATTTCCTTGGGGCTACTGGCTAGTGTTGTCAAATTCAAAAAGCTACTCAAATGTTTGAAAGTTTGGATATATTTTTAAGATCTTTTTTGCCCTTTGTTTGGCGACGCTGATTGGTAGGATTGTCAAAATGGTAGATTACGACTGATACATATCTGGTGAAACAAGTGTCCTTTTTTTTAACTCCTTTGGAAAAAAATGCACTTATTTGCAACATTTCCTCTTATTATTGTATAGAAATGGGACAAATATTTCCTTTTAACATACATGTTATAAGATCTACGAAAATCTTTTTAAAGTAAAATGTGATTACAAAGTAAAAAGTTATGTCTTAAATAAGAAAAGCAAACTTAGTAAATGAATTGACTCCTTTATATATGTCCTCATAACATAGTGACAAGAACGACTACTTACTACGAAAGTAAACAAACATTTTCAACTCATCAATAAGGCCTTTAATTGTTCTTAAATTTTTTTTAAAAAAAAAGCCTTCTATTGACCAATGTATTATTACCATTAACCCTGTTTATCCTATGGCGAGGTTCACCTTACGTTCATATGGAGACCAAAATATTGGGAGAAGCGAAGTGAAAAATAAATGAGTGTGTTTGAAACTCATTTTAAAATAATTTTATTTTTTATATGAAAATAGAAATGAAAATGTTTTCAATCTTAAACAGAAATTATTTTTGAAAATGCGTTTAGTAGTTTTATCAAGATATTATTTTAAATATAAAAAAACTTATTAATGTCTCTCTCTCTGCTCAAGAGAGAAGAAAACAAAAATAAAAAATAAAAAACGATTAAAAGTCATTTTTTATTTTTCTTCCATTTTACACTAAACTAAAAAATTATTTTTATTTCTTTTTTTTGTTTTTAATTGTACTAAACGCTGTTTTACAATCGTTTTTATTTTTTCGTTCTAAAAAAACGTAAAATCAAAAACAATTCCAAACACTACAAAAAACATTCTCTAAGAGCTTAGGTGGTGGTGAAATAGTGATAAGGCGTTAGAGGGGTTTTTTTTTTTTTTTTTTTTTTTTTTTTTTTTTTTTTTTTTTTGCGTTTGTATCTGGTTATTTAAAATAGTGTGGTTGCAGACTTCCCGTAGTTTCAAAGTTGATTCTGAAAAGTGACGTTAGGCGCCGCTCATCCTGTTTTCTTTAGGAGCGAAAACAGCAACCCCTAACCCGCCTAAGTTAGTTCAGCAACAATGGTAGTATGGAAGAAAAACTTCGAATCATAGGATGTGAGTTAAAAATATGACATGCATATTCAATGCACGTGGTGCCAAACATAGTGAGTTGGAAATTTTGTTTGAAACTGGCCCGTTTAGTTCGCTAATTCGACTTTTTAATTCGAGTTGAAATATGATTTTATGTGAGTAATTTTTACTGTAACAAAAAAGTTAGATGTAACTGTTTCTGAAAACTTTTTACTATAACAAAACTCGAATCAGTGAAATAAACGGAGCTTTAATTATATGCTAATTGGAGCTTTTCAGGTGTTCCTACTTAAAAGGAAATAAACAAGTTCATATAATAATCTCACAATTAACCCAAATACCATGTGTTTTCCAAGCAAGAAAATAAGAACCTGAAGTCCAGGTGGAAGTAATTATGTCCTTTTCCTCAATAAGGATATACTGATAGATGTCTACATGTGTATGTACATTATATGATATTTTCGTAAGACGGTTGAAACTTGAAATGGATGAGAATTAGGGTTGTCAATTCGGGTAGTGACACGACTCAAAATCTGCACAAAATTAACGGGTTTGAGTTTATCATAAATAGATCCGGATTAAAATCAAGTCGAATATGTAAAACACGATTAAATAACGTGTTATTTTTAAGTTAACCCGTCAACCCGCAATTGACTAATTATAACCCGTTTATTAAACGTGCCATATTTGAGTAACATGAATACACAACCCGTTTATTACCCATTTTATAAACAAGTTTAAAAATAGGTTTAGAAATAGATTAACACGACCCATTTATCACCTCTTTATAAACATGTTCAAAAATAGGTTTATAAATAGATTAACACGATCCATTTATCACTCATTTTATAAACGAGTTGATAGGTAATCAACGGGTTGACATGACACGTTTATGACCTGTTTAATAAACAAATTATTCGTGTCGTATCGTGTCAACCCGCTAATATACATGTCGTGTTTAAATTTTATATTTTGACACGATTAATAAACGGATCATGTTCATATTAAACCTATTCATATTAACTGAGAATATTAACACGATACAAATACGACTCATCAATACAAATTGTCACCTTAATGAGAATATGTGCTTATAAGCATTTAACACACACAAAAATAATAATAATAATGATAAAAAGAGCGGGAAAAAAAAAGTAATTGAATAAAGAATGGACACATCATTCAGCACTAGTGGAAAGTTGTGGAAAGAAATAAAGAAAGAAGGAAACTAGCAATCATTAGCAGAGTCAACGTGGTGCTTCTTTCTTTCGTTTTCACGCTTCTTCTCCTTTTTGTTTTTTTGGACTAAATATGATGTTTTTTTTTTTTTTTTTTTTGGATATTCAAAAGATTGTAGTTAAGATGAAGTTCGGCCCGTTCTTTTTATCAATTTGAGTTTAAAATTCAAGTTTTGTTACAGTAAAAAATTTTAAGATATAATTATATCTAATTTTTTTATTATAGTAAAAAATTCTCACACAACATCACATCTCAACTCGAATTAGCGAACCGAACGGGCCCTCTTCTTATTTTTTTTTTTGGTTGAATTATTGAATGGTACGGTGGATCCTACATATAATTGAAAGCGATTGGAGAAACTATTAGAGAACAAGCTGTTAAATATATTACAAATATTCTGAATTTCTGAGAAGCAAACAAAGTTTTCTTTAAGAGGAAAAATAAATAAATAAAAAGAAAAGTAAAAGGTGAAGAGGGTGGGGGAAATGGTGAGTTAGATGTTGTGTGGGTGGGGGGTTATGTTGGGTTGTTGTCCATTCAATTTTTGATTTGTAGAAGAGGGAGGGGGGGAGACCCAGCCCTCACCACCTGCTCCTTCAGCCAAAATACATAAAATATATATATATATATATATATATATATATAGAAAAATAGGGATTACATGCCCTTTCGTCATTCCTTAATTTTGTCTCTCTCTTTTTTTCTTTTCTTCTTTTATTTTTTAATTCTTTTTCCTAACTTAAAGAAGACTTAGCCGTGTTTAGAATTAATTCCGTTTTTATTTTACATATTTTTCGAAAAAAAAAAGTTTCTAAAACGGCGTTTAACGCAATAAAGATAAAAAACAAAAATGAAAACGATTTTTTAGTTTAGTGTAAAATGATAGAGAAATGAAAAACGACTTTTAGTCGTTTTTCATTTTTTGTTTTTGTTTTTTCATTTATCGAGCAGAGAGAGAGACACACACACACATTAATGGGTTTTTTTTATACTGAAAATAATCTCTTGATAAAACTACCAAATACTTTTTCAAAAATGATTTATGTCTGAGATTACAAACGTTTTCATTTTCATACAAAAAATAAAATCATTTTTGAATGAGTTCCAAACGCGTCCTTATGGTCTGTTTGGGAGGTATATTTAAACTCACGATTCTTAATTTTGATGTTTAAAATTTAAATTTTATGTGAGAACTTTACACTGTAGTAGAATCAATAATTTGAGTTTGAGTATAAGCTCTTAAACACTAACTATTCTAATACTAAGTATTTTCCATTATTTTGAGAATATTTTTGTCATACATATCCTTTTGAGTTTGAAATATTTTAGTATGGCCTTATTAGTAACTCGTTACAAGCTCGGCTAGCAATAAACTCGTATCGAAGTAAGGCCTTGAGTTCAAATTTAATACGTCTAAGTTAAAAAGATAGTAGCTCTCTTTTTAGGGAAAATTGAAATCAAATATGCTTTTGCAAGATCAGAGACAACTCTTGGTTAATTTAAGAAAATTTATCTAAAATCTGCAAATTGTCAAGACGTGACATTTAGGGAGAAATGCTAGCGTTGCTCTTTTTGTCACTCACTTTATTACTCTCTGTATTAACTATTTGACACGTCAATTCTACTATATCATTTTTTGTTTAAGTAATAATATACGTGTCAAACAGTAAATATAGATGGTGACAGAAAGAGTGATGCTAGTATTTCTAGTCACTTAAGTTTTGACACAAACAAAAAAGAAAACATTCTATTTATTAAGAAGATTTTTCGTAAAAATAACTATTCATTAGTCCCATGCTACTCTCTATATAAGTTCTCGTGCATATTAGTTAAGAGAAAAGAAGACAAATACCCTTTAGAATAAATAAATTTAAATTTTTATTTTTTACTCTTAATTAATATCATTTTTAGTTGGATAACTATATTAATCAAAAGGCATTAATCAAGACTAAGGAGTAAAAATATAGACTTATACAATTTAAGGGTGAGTTGAGAGAATTTTATTGTAGGGTAAAAGAAATTAATTCACAATTTTAGACTAGTTAAATTTGCTAAATTCTTATATACTTTTAATTATAATGTCATTATCATTTGATTTAACTTTATTAATTTAGTATTGATAAAATATTTTTTAATAACTAGAAAAATAATTCTTTTAATAGTTCATATTTTCTTGATAGTAAAGATTTTTTTTATCCCATTTATCTATTACATCATTCGAAGAACCCTAATGAGATTTATCTAAAAAATAACTCTTCGATGAATATTCTCATTTATTTATTCATAATTTCCACGTTTCTTAAAATTATCCTACCAAAATCATACTTTAAATAAGAAATATGCAAAACAAAAAGAATTTAATTTATCTAATAATTTTAAACAAAAACCTTTCATAATAAACCCTAATAGATTATCTTTTAGGAAGATTGAGAAAAATATGCCAACTTGACAAAGCAATTAAAATTAATAAGCCTAAGTTTGAAAAGAGTTAGGAGACGTTCGTTATCTGTATTCGTCACTGATTTTGAATCATGATTCATAATTCTTTACAGTATTTTTCACTCACAAACAATATACGTAAAATGAGAATAATTCTAAATCATAAATCTAAATTTATGAACTAAATATCCACTTAATAAATTGACCAATTTAGTATAAATAACGATTTACAACTAATGAAAATTCCGAAAGTATCCCTACCTATAAAAATTAGCTCTGATGAGCGTGCCCCCTCTTTTGGGAGGCCATGGGTTGTTTTTTCTCATGCTTTTCGGTTTATTATTTCGAGCCCGTTTAGTTTATGAATTAGAATTATTTTAATTTATGTGTGTTTTTTATGAGAAAAAATACTGTAATAAACTATGAACCATAATTCGAATTAGAAAATGAATCTTCCAACTAAACGGGCTCTCATTTAATTGATATTTTGAATATGATCAATATATATATATATATATATATTAAAACTAAAATTCTCCAGTGAAATAAATAATCAAACTTTTCAAAAAAAAAAAAAAAAGCAATAATACTTTCTGATTCTCTCTCCCTCCCTCTTCAATCTATCTCTCTGGTACCATCTTTTGTACGGAATTTGCAAATCCGATCCATCGCGAACTCTGCAACATTGGCAACGTCTCGAGAATGAGAAGACCATCGAAGCTTCCGCCATCGTCGTCACTCTGCGCTGTCGATCTCCTCAGCCTCGCAACGGAGCAGCCGCGACAGAGATCAGTCAACCTCTCGACTTCGACGCCCTCTCCTCTGAGCGATTTTGTTGAGAGATCACCATCTGTCGCCTCCGCCGAGAGATCGCCGTCGCAAGGCAAACCTTGCGAGGTGACGAAGAAATAATAAGGATAGGATGCGAAGAAAACCAATCCCGACGTCTCCAATGAGATTGTGAGATAGCACAATGACGTTCGCGGGGGCTCACGGCCGGCGACCATCTCGATAAGATAAAGAGTAACTGAGCAACTGAGCAACTGAGTGAGGAAGGAGAGAGACGATAGAGAGAGAGGAATTGAGAGAAAAAGTGAAAAAAATAGAACTCTTATGATAAAGGGTAAAACCGGAAACAAAAGGCTTGTTCTTTTGGAGTTTAATTTGAGTATAATTTTTGAGTTGAATTTGAGTTATTACTTGAGTTAAACTTGTAACTTGAGTTTGTGTTTAGTTGTGTACATTTAAGTTATGGTTTGAGATAAGAATCTTTTTGAGTTTGTGTTTGAGTGAATCAAAACTTGAATTTGTATTTAAATAGTATTTTAATAAAAATTCAATGCTGATGAAAAATTTTAATAGGGTATATGGGTCGGGTTTTATTCGTCTCTTTGTTGTCAACGCATAAAAAAATCATCTCAATCAGAATTAAAACGAAAAAGTTATAGCATTTTTAAGAATAGAAAAAATACTGTTAATTAATTTGAGTTCGAGTTTCTGAACTCGAGTTGAAGGGGAAACTTGAACTCGAGTTTTAGTCCTAAACTCGAGTTTAAACTTAACAGAACATGAACTCGAATAAAATTGTAACTCGAGTTGCCTTTTTTTGAGTTTTTTACTCAAAAGAACAAGCCTAAAATCTTTAAAATTGAAATATAACTTTATGTGAGAGGTAAAATGTGATTATTTTTAAAATTTTTTTATTATAATAAAATTTAAATTAATAAAATGAAGGGACCTAATTTTGTTACCTTGACAAATAAGGTTATTTTCTTAAATGTTTTAGTAATTGACTTATTTACAATAATTTCCCTAACTTATCTTCTTTTATATGCGGAACTCATTCTTCTATCAAGCAAAACAAAAAGAAAAGAAAAGAAAGAAACCCACGCACAATCCGAAAAAAGCCATTCCCATTTCAAATCTCTTCTCTTCGTCTCAATGTTCTTTAATAACTCGTTAAATTTTTAATTTAAATTAAAATGTAATTTTATGTTAATTTTTTATTATAATAAAAAAAATTAAATGTAATTTTTTATAAAAATTTTTAACTGTAATAAAATTAAAATTAAAAATTAAAAATAATAAAATGAACGAGATCTAAATTACAATTTTAAAAAAAATATTTTTTATCAGAGAAAAGAACAAGTTAAACAAAATAAGAAATGAAAATAAAAAAAATAAAAAGTTAAAAAATGAAAAATAAAAAATAAAAAAGAAAGATGAAAGAAGAAAGAAGGGCAAAAGAGTCATAATGAGAGAGGGACACAAATTGTGAAAGCGCCTCCCTCCTTCCCACTCTTTCTCTCTCCTACTTCTACAGTAGAAGCAGTGTAATGTTCCATTCACATTTAATAATCTGAAAATCGTTTCCTTCTCTTTCCCATTTCCTCTATTTCAAAACCCATTTCCTTAATTTTAAACTCCAATTTTAACCTCTAATCTCTCAAAGTAAAAACCGACAGAGAAAGAAAACAAAAAGAAAATATATAAATTTCTCTTTTTTTGTTTTGTTTTGTTTTTGACAAAAAAAGAAGAAAAAATGTTTCAATCTTCTTCTTCTTCTTCTTAGTTGTGAAATTTTTGGTTTTTGTTTTATTGTATTTACAGGTTTGGATGCTTATAGCTTACTCCACTACTATTCTATCACTGTCTCTCTCTCCTTCATTTATTCCCACATTTGAATTTAAATTTATTGTTACCATTTCAAACACAGAGAAGAAAAAAAAGATGAAAGTTTTATTTTGAGTGTGAGAGAAGAACAAGGAGTTTGGCAAGCGAGAAAGAGAGAGAAAAGAAAAGAAAAGAAAGGAAAAAAAAACGAGGTTGAAGCTGAAGCTACTACTCGCCCAAATCTCTCTCGTTTTTCCAAAGAGGAAAAAAAGTGCAAGCAAACAGTAATGTGCCTTTAAGTTTCGCTTCTTCCTCTTTTCACACTCTCTCTCTCTCTCTCTCTCTCTGATCTACGCTGACACTGTTGAAAATTTGTTGTTGTTTTGGGGAAAAAGGAACGGAGATTTCTAGCGAGTTCTTCGAGATCTGGAGGGAGAAAGGACGAGACGGCCATTGCCAGATTCAGTTTGAAATTTCGGGAATGCGACATTTTTGCGGTGATCTTCTCTAGGGTTTTGTTCGCATTTTGGCCAGCTAGGGTTTGAATTTTTTTTTTTTTGAAGTATTTGCGATGACTACCAAGCGCGCTTACAAGCTCCGTATCCTTTGTCCTGTTTTCTCGTTGAAAGCTTTGTTTTTGGAGTTTTTATTTTGTGGTCATGAAAATTCGTTTGCTTTTTTTTTTTTTCTTTTTTGCTTGATCCGATACATTTGGCAGCTTTTGAGATGGGGATTTTGTTTAAAAGCCTTAACCAGAGTGTTTGACTTCAGAGGAATTTGTGGCGCATTCCGCCGCAGTCAATTGTCTTAAGATTGGAAGAAAGTCTTCCAGGCTTCTTGTCACCGGTGGGGAGGATCACAAGGTCAATCTTTGGGCCATTGGCAAACCCAATGCCATTCTGGTATTTCTTCTATTTTTCTCATTTTCATTTTGTTTTCTGTCTTTTTCTTCTGTTGAAAACTATGTGGGATTTTGCATTTAAGACAGCTTCAAGTCAGGTCATAGTTTGGATGGGAACACATTTGACTTGTAATTTTGGAGTTGTAATTTGTAGTTTGAAAGCCACAATTCTCTTATGAAAAGGGAAATAAAATTAGAAAAAAGAAGAAAAGCATGAGTTCTTAATGTCCTGAACCAGCTTTTAGTCTTGGTGATGCAGATAGGGTCCAATATGACTAGTCTAGTACTTGACTATTAGTATTTTGAAGCCAAGCCTTTTGAGATTTTGAAAGCCCCCATTTGTTATGAAGATAGAAAAAAAAATTTAGAGATAGAAAAAAAAATTTAGAAATAGAAAAAAATGCATGAAAGTCCTGTACTAGCTTCTAGTAATGGTGATGAAAATAGAGTCCAATATGACTAGCTAAGCCATTTGAGATTTTGTTGAAGTTAGGCTGCTTAAGGTGAGGTCTTATCCAGGTCAAGGTTTCTTAGTGTTCAAATAGGTTATATTTAATGGCAATTGGCAATGCGGTTCTCTTTCCTTAGATAAAATTTGTATTTCTCACACATTTGTTTCAAATTTTTAATATGTGATTTTGTTCCCAGAGTTTGTCTGGACATACCAGTGGCATTGATTCGGTTAGCTTTGACTCCTCAGAGGTGTTAGTAGCGGCAGGAGCTGCAAGTGGTACAATCAAGCTATGGGATTTAGAGGAGGCAAAGAGTATGCTTTGGTTCTGCTTTATGTTCCTTTGATTGCATGAGAAAAAAGTAGTGAACTCGTTGAAATTATGTCAAGTATTTGATATTTGTGTTGTAGTGTGAATTTGATTGTAAAAAATTTTCTGTACAGTCGTTCGGACACTTACTGGTCACAGATCCAATTGTATATCTGTTGACTTCCATCCCTTTGGAGAGTTTTTTGCATCTGGCTCTCTGGACACAAATCTGAAGATATGGGACATCAGAAAGAAGGGGTGTATCCACACATACAAGGGCCACACTCGAGGAGTCAATGCCATCAGATTTACACCAGATGGCCGTTGGGTTGTATCTGGCGGAGAGGACAATACTGTGAAGGTCTAAAGTGCTTCTTCCTTATAAATAAATTAAAATAAGGGGCGATTTCTGTTATCCATATGGGGATCAGATTTATCTTGAAGCTTGTAAAAATTTGTAACAAAAGATATATTCATAGATGTGTGTTGTGATGTTTACTGTAAGTTATTTATGTAAAATTTCATAAGAAAAGTTAATTCATTTAAATAATTTGAATTTATTTGGGTGTGGTGGTGGTGGGTGGGTGTCTTGCATGATTTCAAGTATCATGAGGGCCAGGTTCAATGCATAGATTTTCATCCCCACGAGTTTCTGCTTGCAACTGGTTAGTTATGCTTTTGCTTTGGAGCTATTAGCAATGTGTTGTGGTTCATGGGTCGATGGAACCCATAGATGCTGATTTTCAATTGATAAAAATATTAGATAGCAATTTATTGATTACTTTCATTTGTTGCATTATCAGTTCTTACTAAATCAACTTTATTCCCAAACACGAGTAACAAAACTTGAGGCTAATCTTACCAAAAGAATTTCGCTCACATGACCAGGAGATTTCCACATTAAAGAAAGAAAAAAAATCTGCTCCTCTCTTTCCAAATCCCTTCCGCTTTACATCCCAAACCCTCCTGTGAACTCTGTGCTCTCTTCATGCATTGATTGTTTTGTCCACCGGTGGGGCCAATATAATCCAAATCATGGTAAAATAGTAAACTCACACTCAATTTTAGTAGCCATTTCATAGTGCAAAAGAAAGCGGTCAACTGACATTTCAAGTAGTATTCACCTGTAAAATTTTCATTTTCTCAAGTTTTCTCACATAGGACGCCCAACTAGCAAACCTTGTTTGTCAGAAGCTACCTAAAAAAATGTTTGGGAAGTAAAGTAGGCTTATTTCTGCACCAATTTTAGCCCAAAATTTGACTAGCCTACCTTTTCTCTTTTCGGATTTGTTAAGTGGACGGGATCTAGTCCTTCATTAATTTTGTGCTATTGGTTTTCGGTTTTGTTATTTTTGTCACTTTTGGTGGACTCCTTGTCCCCTGATGTACCTTTTTCCTTCAATTTACTACAATTCTCTCATTTCTTATAAAAGAAATTGACAACCTTGGAGATTACATATTTACATTCTACTTGTCCTTAGTTATTCCCTACTTCCAAGTTCCAACCTAAAAGCTGTGAAGGCACCTTCCTCAGGCACCAATCCCACCTATCATACCCAACTGTTGCATCATTATCCTTATTCATGTCTTACCTCTCTTTTCTTAAAAGTCCGTAACCATCTACCCTGTAATGCCTCAAGATTATAACCATCTTGTCCCCGATCTCCCTGAATGCTCTACTTATAAAAGAAATTGACAACCTTGGAGATTACATATTTACATTCTACTTGTCCTTAGTTATTCCCTACTTCCAAGTTCCAACCTAAAAGCTGTGAAGGCACCTTCCTCAGGCACCAATCCCACCTATCATACCCAACTGTTGCATCATTATCCTTATTCATGTCTTACCTCTCTTTTCTTAAAAGTCTGTAACCATCTACCCTGTAATGCCTCAAGATTATAACCATCTTGTCCCCGATCTCCCTGAATGCTCTACCCCTCCATCACATGGATAAAGTCCGTAACCATCTACCCTGTAATGCCTCAAGATTATAGCCATCTTGTTCCTGATCTCCCTTCATGCTCTATCCTTCCCTCCATCACATGGATGGAAACATAATATTGTTTAAGAAATCAGGTTTTAAAGCACGAAAAAGAAAATATCTAAATGAGGATAGTGAAGTAGTTAGGCAGGCTAGAAAAAATGCTTTCATTAAGGGGGATGCTACTTCCCTTTTTGAGGTATTCTTTCTTCCTAATCCTAAAAGAAGCTGTGATAGGAAATAGGAAATCGTTCAATCTACAACTCAGCAATTTGGTAAGGCTTGGAAATATGCTATCCTATGCTCAATAATGGTGGAGAGTAATAGATAACCAAATTGGGTGACCATATTTTCAGTGAAAAAGAAAATATTGACTCAGTAAACAGTAGTAAAATCTAGTATTAGGAGATGCATGTTTGTGATTCTTGAAGCTGTGCGTGTCCCCTATTTGTTATTGCTGATATATGTTTTTCTTTTTCTGTTTGTTGTTGCCCAGGCTCAGCAGATAGGACAGTTAAATTCTGGGACCTTGAAACCTTTGAGCTAATTGGTTCAGCTGGACCTGAGGTGCTTTTTAGATCCCAGGATAAATCTATTTTGACTGTAAAATAATAAAGTGTAGTGTTGGATCTCTGGCCGAGTTATGTTATACTGCTTTCATGAAAGTCAATTTATCTGATTTGCTTATACCTATATCAGACCACTGGAGTGCGTTGTTTGACTTTTAACCCTGATGGACGGACCCTACTTTGTGGATTGCATGAGAGTTTGAAGGTGAGGATTTGTGGTGCTAGTTTATAATTTTGGGTACATTGAGTCTATGCTCACTTGTATTGTTTCAAATTTATAGGTTTTCTCATGGGAGCCGATTAGATGCCATGATGGCGTGGATGTGGGATGGTCTAAATTATCAGATCTTAATGTTCACGAGGGAAAACTTCTCGGCTGCTCATATAATCAAAGTTGTGTAGGAGTATGGGTTGTAGATATCACGGTATTCTTTACTTTATCTTTGTTTCTACTGACTTTTTTTTTTCCATGCTTTTATTCCCTACTTTTCTACCTTAGTTGTGTTTGGTCACGAAGTTGAGCTGCTATTGACTTGCAAGCTGTTCCTCTTGAACAGCGGATAGAGCCATATGCAGTTGGTAATGCTAGGAGACTGAATGGTCATTCAGAATCTAAGACAACAGCTGGTGGAAATATCTGTGTACTGAATGAGAATAGTTCAAAGGCAAGTTTGGGAAGGTTGCCTGTTTCCCAAAGTTCAGATCCTTTAGTGAAGGAAACAAAATCACTTGGGAGATTGTCAGTTTCTCAAAATTCTGATGTTGTCAGGGAACCGAAAGTTTTGGCATGTATGTAACTTTTAAGACTCCTTCATCACCTCTTTTTCTTGTTCTTTTCCCGGCAGTGTTTTGTTATTCTTAACTCCAAAGTTCAAAGTATTGTTTTTTCTTGGCCTTATATCTTTACTTTGGCTTTTAGCTTTCCTAATATTTTCATTGTCTGGTTTGCCACTATTCATTTGGAGTGAAGCCTCAGGAAATGTACCCAATACACCCCAAAGGTCAAGTTTAAGCTCCAGTCCAAAGAAAATTCCGCCCAGTTCAACGCCTGTTCCCAGTGCAGCAGTCACTAAGAGGAACACAGCAAAGGCCCATCCAACGGCTAACACTCCAACTTTTAACAAATCTGAAGTCATACCTGTTATCGTGCCTAGAACTAGTATAGGGCAAGATATGGCGGCTGAGTCCAAAAAAGAGGCTGGCTTGGCTGGAAGAACAATGCCCTTGGCTTTGCAGTCGAAGGCAACAGACTTCCGAAGGTTCCCTACTGTTAGAGAAGAAGTGGATAAGCCGACTATTTCTCTACAAACTGAATCCACTGCTCCAAAGGGTGCTGAATTCAGTGTTCCCGAGAGGAGTTTTTTCCCCAGAGTTGCAAGCTCAATCCAAGGAATATCCTCGGAAAAGAATACAAAGGAAGACAGAGGTATTGGATCTGGAAGGCTTGAAATGAATTCAATGACAGAGTCAACTGCCAGCTGTCAACCTGACAGTTGTAAGTATTTAACTTTTAGAAGTATATTTTCTGTCTGAACCTTTTTTTATCCCTATACATAATGCAAATAAGAATCCTAATTCAATAATCATAAAATTTCTTCTCATTGATTCAACAACCATAAATCCCTACCCCTACCCCTTCTCAAATAGCATCTAGTTTTGATCTTAGGGAAGTCAGCTAAGTGATTGTAAATAAGGTAAAAAAAAAAATCTGGATGTAACCCTCGACGCATGAAATATATCAGGAGATACCAATTGCTTTGGGAAAAATTTACTCTCACATATACAATGGAAACTTTGCTATGAGAAGAAATTTGGCTTTGAACATAAAAAGGGATCAATTTAATTTTCAATGTGGTCAAGCTCTGGTGACTATTTGATTTTCTTATCCCGACAAGTGATTTATTTTTATTTTTATGAAGTACAATACGGGATCGACCATGTTCTCTCAAAACCCAAGCCCCACCACACCTTTCACTGTGCTGTTTGACCTAGCAGTCATTGTCCTTATGCCCATAAGTTAGGATGTCCTTTTTCTTTCCTCATTTGTGTTAATACATTTTCGTTTCTTGTATACTTTAAGAAAAAGAAAAAAAGAGCCTGGACGAATTTGTATTAGGAGATGCATCTATTTTTGTTTCAGATGAAACTCGGGGGCACAAGATGAATAGAGATGCATGCACTATTGGAGGTCTAAGAGCAGGTATACATAAGTATACTATTAATTATTCTCAACATCTGTTAGTAATTTAAAGAAACAGGAAATCTTATTTAAAAAAAAAGCGAATTATGAGGGACATATCATATATATTTCAGGAAGGGCGCGGTCAATTGCTGTCAATTGGGAGAGAAGGGAGAGATATTCAAATTTTGAGGGACCTACTTCTAGTGTTTACTCTGGAGCAGTATCTGCAGCAAACATGCTCCCTTTGAACATGGTATGATACTTTCTGCTATGAATTTGTTGTTAAATCTTTTTTTACATTTGGCGTGCATTGTACTTCGATTCAAGTGACAGTAATTTTGGTGGCTTGCAACTATTAATCATTCTGTTGACAAATCAAAATCAATGTCTTCGATCTAGTAATGATGAGTATGGTGCTAAGGTGATAGCTAGCCGAGTTATAAACAAAGTGACTTCACATCTAATTTAAAGATCTCTAGGGTCAACATCCCAAGTTTTGAGAGCGTTGGGAAGGGTACATGTAAAGAAAGTGAGACTTGTCTCCTTGTGTGACACTAAATAATTTAACATGGTGCTGCTTTTTGGAAATTCTCTTTTCCATGCTAATGCACATGAAACAATGCTAAAATTAATTCCAAGTACTTTCAAACTAATGACAGAAGGCTATGTTAACTACTCACAGGCAAGTTATCTTATATTCCTAATATTTAGACTCTGGGTGAATTTTATTATGTTTTCCGCGGGTGCATTTTGTATATACTTTTCTTGCTTATACATTTCATTGTGCTACCTGAAGTCTAAGCAGAGAGGATATCCTCCACCTGTTGAAAAAGAGTCAGTGTCTGCTAGTGATGAGGATGCGATTGCAGATGTCATGGAACAACATAACCAATTCTTGAGTTCTATGCAGTCTCGCTCAGCGAAGTTACAGGTAATTTTTGTCGAAGTTTTAAGTTATAACTGACACTGGATAATTCTTTTGCGTCATTGTTATATCTTTCCATCCTTTACAAAATTTTTACTAGTTGTTGTTCCCGACCTTTGGTAGTATAATGCCATTGTTAAGCCTAGCTCTGAAAACACTTTCCAGTAACTAATAACGGTAATGCTTTAGATCATTAAGATGTCTAAAATTATCATTAACGAATTGCTGTACTGTGCGATAATTTTGCAGGGAGTCTATAGATATTGGGAAAGGAATGATGTTAAGGGGGTCATTAGTGCAATGGAGAAGATGGCCGATCATGCTGTCAGTATCTTGTGTTGGATTGCCCGAGTTCTATTATTATTATTATTATTATTATCATAGTCTCAGTTTTCTCAGTATTTTTGCGTGTTAAAACAAGTATACTCTTTGACTTCTGATGCTGATGTTGTTGATTTTAGGTCGCTGCTGATGTAGTTAGCATTATGACGGAGAAAATTGACATTGTCACTCTGGATATATGCACTTGTCTTCTGCCTCTTCTTTCTGGCCTTTTGGAAAGTGACATGGATAGGTAAAAATTGCACACATTTGTTGCCTTCGCAGTTATTTGTTATCTCAAAGGTTGAAATGCATTGCTGCGAAGCTTGTTCCTATCAAAATATGCTTTTAGGACAATCTCTTGGGTTTTTTCCGTATCCATGTTTGGCGTTGTCTATGGGTCCAAATGTTGATGGGAGTGGGGCTCTGCATTTTCTAGGACAATATGAAATGACTAACTTAGGCCTTGTTCTCTTCGTAGGTTCAAATCACAATTCAACCTTTTTACTATAGTTTTCTCTCACAAAAATTTGAATTTGAGCTCAAGTTTTTCATTCAAACATATGAAAAGAACCAAGGTTTTAAAAGGCGGAATTGGGTCTTGAGGCGTTTTGCCTTTACGAAGCAAGGCGTAAGCCTCCAAAAATGCCTATAAAAAAATTTAGAAAAAAAAAATAGTAACAAAAAGTAAAGCCATACCTAACAATCATTAAAAACAAGAAATTTAACTAAACATCCACACAACGAGAAGTCTATTTCACTACTGGAGGTGTAAAAATGACTAAGTAATGATCAAATCCTAATATCACAAGGTTCATAATGCACTTCTAAAAGCCTAATACTAAGAGAAGCAGTTTCCTTTAATGTATATTAAAGAACACTCCTTTAATAAACATTGTCGAAGCAATTCCCCACCAGCTTGAACACTTATAAGAAATGGCAGCTTACCGGTTGTTAATAGGGTTCTCAAGGCTACTCTCTCTCTGTTTTTTTTTGTTTTTTGTTTTTTTGTTTTGTTTTTTTTGGCATTAGTTGATAATAGTGTCTATTTCCATGAGTGCGTGTGTGTGTGTGTGTGCCCATTGACAGTGATAAGTCATATTTGCATGCACTTTTGGGAATGATCAAGTATATAACCACCGATCATATGTAGGCATATAGGGATCTCCTTGGAAATGCTGCTCAAGCTTGTCAGAATATTTGGTTCAATGATCTATTCTGCAGTATCCGCATCTTCATCTGTTGGTGTGGATATTGAGGCAGAGCAAAGGTCGATTGACTTGATCTACCCATTCCCTTAGTTGTGATTCTTAGATTAGGTATTCACCAACCGTGACCGCTCACTACCTTTATTCGTGTTCCACAGATTGGAGCGCTGCAACATCTGCTTTGTGGAACTTGAAAAAGTCAAACGCTGCTTTCCCGTCCTTACCAGGTGTCGCTTAGCTCTATCTTAGTTGCTTCTCTCTTTCTCTTCAATTTAACTCGTTATGTTTGATGCTGATTTCCTTCTCTCAAATTTTATTCATAGAAGAGGGGGATCACTAGCAAAGTCTGCGCAAGAGTTAAATTTAGCTCTTCAAGAGGTTTCATGACAAAAAAATACTGGAAAACTGAAGTTCAAGTTTTTCTGGCCTAGAAGAAGTTTTGTTGCTTTGGCGGAGTTTATGCATTTTAAGTTATAAACGCCCACTTTATGCAGCACCCCCCGATGGTTCAGACTCTTCTCGGCTGCGTCTGGTCCTGACTCGGTCTCCGCTCTGTCTGTACATTTGTGCCAAGTGGAGGCATTAACTACAAGCTAATTCTACTAAATTTACTGAAACTGAGACTTGATGGACCTATGGCTCTCTACCTGCTGTTTGATCGGTTTTGGCTTGGAGGAGGCAAGTCTACCACTCCATTTCACTCTAACCCAATATCAGTCAGTATGTGACAACTTCGATCATATTGTAACCTTTGGCTACATTCATGTTGATTCAATTATTCTTGAAATATCTTATATTCCTTCTGTAATAGTTTGGCGTTGATTAATAGGTGTCTTTCAACTCCTTCCTGTGAGTAATGGCTATTCTAATATGAAAATCCTTCTGAGGCACCATCCTTTTTATTCTTCTTCTTCCTCTTTTTAGAAATTTTTTTTTAAGATGCAAAATTGCTTCACTGCAAGTAGGCTTTTCAAGGACCTTTGTCATCTGCTACGGATTTCTTCGATTTTTGAGGCCTTATCAAAAAGTGTTATATAAGCTTGTTCTTAGCATGCTGAGGTGCTTCATGTTTTCTTATCAGATTGTATTGGCGGCATTGGTTTCTATTGAGAGTTGTGCCTTGTATTACAAGATCGTTCTTATTCTCTTATAGTACTTTATTTATATCTGTATTGGAATGAACCTTTCAAAAATTATGGATTTCCTCAAATCCCTAATTAACCGGAACACACCTCGTTTGCTTGTTTAAAAGGTTTTGAATTTCTTTCTTGGTAAGCAAGGCATATGGCTGTTTTCAAGTTAGTTAGGCTTTTTTGTTTTTTTAGCTTTTTCAAGTTTTGTTTTAAAATCCTTTAATTATCAATTAAAGAATTGATGGTGATCAACGGCCTCATTTATGTATTAACAAATATTTTATCACCATTTAATTTTTTTGGGTTTGAAGGCAGATCCACATATCTAGAACGACACGATTTCTGGTCCATCATTTTAGTCACAAAAGCTACTCGGTCATTTTGTAACACTCTTTAGCTCTATCTATCTTGGATTCTTATGAAATTTTATAGTGAGTTTTATGATTATTATGTATTTTATAAATTTTCTAATGGTAATTTAGAGGATTTAGATATCCTGAACACACGAGTCACTTGATGAAATTGTCGTTTGAGGATAATTTTTTCTGAAAACATTAATTGAAGCAAAACTTAGTAAATTAAATTCTAGATGAAATTTTTAATATCAAATTCTTAATCAGAGCGTCGAAATTAGTATGGAGTTTTTATAAAGATTCTATTTCAGGGCCAAATTTGTAATTTTGCCAAAATACGGAATCAAAATGTAATTTGGTTGATTGGGAGTCACCACCCACAACACCCAATGAGATTTAACTTAGTTAAAAAAAAAAGAGAAAAAAAAAGAGAGGGAGAAAAGGGTATCGATTATTTCATACCCCGTGTCATTAGATGGTCTAAACCAAATATTTAAGTCGATTGACCAGGTTTATTAGACCAATCTGGGATTGTTTCTTCAAGGGTCTGTCCCACTACAACACAAGTGATGCTTGCAATTTACTTGTGACCTATGTTTGTCATTATTATGTATGGATACCATGATTATTTATGACAGTATGAAATGTGAATATAATCATGCCTTATGGACTATTTTTATTGTTTATCATGCCACTTATGAATTTTCATGATCAATGAACATGATATTGGAAATATTCAAATTCTTTGAGAATGTTTTATGCTCATTAAGCTACAACGAATATGTTGGTAATGTCTTAATGAAAATATATGTGTGGATATGAGTATTAATAATGGAAGCATGTTTTATGTTGACTACAAGAATACAAATGACATGGTATTATAAAATGCTACTATGCTTAATAGATTATGTAAGCATCTAAGCAACATACGTGATAAAAGATAGAGCATGATTTTGTTGGCATTGTATTTAAGTATGAACATTGACATATAATATGATATGATTAGTTTTGCATAGTAGTGGCTATTGTCGATCCGTTAGAGGGATGATTCAATTTTATGCTCTATAGTCCCGGGTTATAGATACGACGACTCTAGTGGTCGTTGGATCTGTGATTTAGTCACTGTGTTGAATTCCTTGAGCCTTGGCCGAGCAAGAATGGATAAAACCTCATGAATACCCATGTTACCACTTATGTGAGTGCCAAATGGATTGCGACTCTAGTGTGATAGGCAAGCCAACTAGTGGTACACTCTTAGAAACCGAGTTCGATTTGTTAAATGGTATGTGAAGTCCGTATATGCAATTCCTTAGACCCATTGGCCTGGAGTCTAGGATAGCCACACGATTTAGCATCAAACAACATAAGGTTGGGACCATTAGTACGTGCACGTTAGGAATCTAGTCCATTGAGTATGTGACAAACTATGCACATAGTTATGACCTAATAATATTGTATTGTGAGTTATTATAGAATGATTAGTTCATGATAGTGTATGATATGAGGTTATGTTATGAATATGAGAGTATGATACGACATGGTAAGACTGTTGATTTAAAGTATTTATGTATTATGATCACGTTAAATAGAAACATGTGATTAATATTGTGATTGTGTTGTTTTTTTAATTTTTTTTTAATTTTTATATCTTCTTGGTTGTTGTGAACCACTAATAAGAAGACAAATATAGGTACGCTAGAATAATAGGGGTATTTAAGTGTTTTAGATTTTTACTACTGTCAACGCATTATTCTTGTTTAAATCCTGTGCACGATTGTGCTTATATGAGTACATGACTCCTTGGGAAGGGAGAGAGAGAGAGAGAGAGAGAGAGAGAGAGAGAGAGAGAGAGAGAGAGAGAGAGAGAGAGAGAGAGAGGTAGAAAATACTTATTGGCTCATAAATCATATAAAATTAAAAGGGATTAATTTGACATTAATTGGGGATTAATTCTATGATTAAATGACCCCTTAACAGTTTGGGGAATGACCGTCATTAGGGTGTAAAATCGTGTGGAAGACAAATAAAAGAGTTAGGTCAACTTCTAGAATTTCCATTCTTGTTCACGTGTAGTAACCTGGTCGGAGATTGCTGGGTATCCAGATGCTATACTGGCCACATCTTCTTCCTCCGATCTCCGATTTTCACAAATGAGAAGGCCTTGGAAAGCTTATAAAAGACTCTAAGGAATAATTCCATATTTTTAAAGGTCCAAAATAGAGTTGAAAATTAACGTCATGGAAATGATTCTTTTGTCTAAAAAGAAAAATCAAGAAAAACTTAGAAATTTCCTAAGACACTTAATTCCATGCATTATAACATAAAGTACATCATATCAAGGTCAATAAAACTATAATCTACATCCTTGTACATATAAACATACAAAATCCTATATTTTGCTGCATAAAACTAAATGAGATATTGAAATTTCACGCTAATTGCAAGATCAAAACTTTTTTATATTCGGAATCATTTCCTGGTAATGAACGCTACATTACAACTCTAATTTATCCTATGCGCAAAATCTTCATACGAGGAGATAATATTAATCTCTGCGATCTACTATGGCTTACTAATTGTTAATCCTGGCATGTTTCTAACATACATATCACAAAAATATAATTATGTGCAATTAAGCATGCATCACAAATAAATAAATCAAGTATAATTTCAATTTATTGCAAATAATCTAAGCATGCTCATCTAGAAAAATTTAATTAGGGCTCAAAAAATAAAACAAGCATCACAAATAAAAATGGCATATATATATATATTTATATAGGTAAGGTCTTTAAACTGGCACTTACTGTTTGCCGGACTAAAATGACAGTTATACATATAAAGTCATGTATATTTACATGTAAAGATGTATATGTTAAGTTACAGTTGTATAATTCTGTAAAAATCGTGTATATTTACATATAAAGTCGTGTATATTTACATGTAAAGATGCATATGTTAAGTTATAAGAAACGACAATGTATATTAATCCTCGAAACATGTATTTTTTATAGCAATTAAGTGAACACATAGCATACAAATATGTATATTGGCTGATTTGTTGTATTTCATGTTAAATATACACGATTTTATATGTAAATATACACGACTTTACATATAAATATACACAATTTATGTAAAATTATATAATTGCCGTTCTGGTCAGGCACAATTCTAAGTACTTGACAGAGAAAATTCCTATATATATATATATCAAAAACACATATTGCACATGATTAAAAAATATTTCTAAGAAATAAATAATTGCATATGAGAAATACATATTAAAAAAAAAAGATGCAATTTCAAATAATAACAATCTAGATAAAAATATGCGTTTAAAAAAATGGGAATTTTTTTAGCAGGTTCGGGTTGGAACAACCCTTGGGCGCAGGTGCCTGGGCGCTCAGGTTTAGGTGCGCATAGGTCTGGCCCATAAGTTTGGGCAATGATACCATAAATATGGGCAGTTAAATTTACGATATTTTAAAGTTTGACTCTGATTTTCTCTCAAATAGTTAATCCAAAAAATCTGAAATTTTGATAGGAGATTAACCATTAAATAATCTACAATATATCAAAAATCAGCTTCAAACAGAAAGCAGAAAGTTAGAAACGAAAATCACAAGAAAATATCGAAAAAATGACAATTTTCGGTGTTCGATTTTCGTTTACTTCTCTCCTTGTTTACATCGAATATGGAGACTACCGCTGCCTACTCTGAAATGAATAAAGGAAAATATACTACCGGGTACATGTCCAGCAACGTCTAAGGTGGTTCCAGGTCGAATCTCCAACTCGACTTCGGTACAAGATTCGCCCCGGTATAGCCTCGCAATCCTCCAGTCACAAACATGATCTTCATGCTCTAAATTACGATCCTACACGATCATGATCATCATCACGTCCTTGATTGCTCCTGGTGTACGTAGTTATTACAACCACAATAATCCACAACTCAAGAACCTGTGGATGACTAGGAGAGAGAGAACTGACAGAGTTTCGACATATTTCGGTCACACTTTTTCAGTTTGTGTGTTGCTATCTAGTTACTTATAGCCACACCTATCATAAATGGAGCAATCACAAAATATAAAATGTATCACTCTTATTATTTATCGAAAAGTAAGTTATCCGATTACTTATTCTGTCGTGATATTGAAAATATTCCAAAATATTTTCAATAAGATACTTTTCCTTTTCATGTCTCATGACTTATATTCTAAATAAAATCGGGGTGTTGACTTTAGGGTTATGCATCTTTATGTGCGCCTCAAAGTCCAACATCTTGGATAGAGCGTCCGGGAGGAATTAATTTAGACCAAGTTAACTTTCATCCTACCGAACATTGTTATGAGTTCCATAAAGATCATATTAACCGAACTGCACCAGACAAAAGTTTTAGATTTTTTTTCTTAGGTATGTCAGTTTTGTACTTGTGTTTTAAATATTACGAGTACTTCCGAGTAATGCCTTGTTTACTTTTTTGTTTTTTTGTTTTTTTGTTTTTTTGTTTTTTTTAACTTAGTAATGCCTCTTTGAAGTTCAACATTAAAATTTCTAAGTTACACTAAATCCAATTGACTGTTACTTAAAAAAAAAGGAAAGAAATATCAAATTGACTGTTATTAAAAAAAAAAAAAAGACAGAAGAAGAAAAAATCCAATTGACTGTGTTATCTCGGACGTTATAGCCTTGGAATTATGCCCTCTATCATATGCTTGTTTGTTTTTTTTTTTTAGGAATATTTATATCTTTGATTTGGACCTTCGTTTACTATTAATGCAAATAATGAGCGACAAATCCCATGTTTTACCTCTACATTATTTCTTAGATTTATTGCAGTTCAGTCCGCATAAATGAATTTTTCGCAATAAACAGGCTTCAGATTCTTAGGCCTCGTTCATTTTGCGGATTCGAGTTTTCAATTCGAGCTGAGATGTGACATTTTCTGAGAGCTTTTCACTGTAGCAGAAAAAGTTAAATGTAATATTTTTTGAGAGTTTTTTTACTGTAAAGACCTAAAATTGAAAACTTAAATCGGTGAAATGAACGAGACTACGATCCAATGGACGCAAAAAAAAGATGATAACGAAGATGGAAAATATAGAACAAAAGCCAAAGTACTGGTTTTCGAGGAACCAAGTATGGAAAGTTAATAAATTCAGAATAACCAAATGAACTTTTTCCTTTTCTTTTTCTAGTCTTTACACCTTGACCTTACATGGGCAGATTCTATTTTCTAA
This sequence comes from Morus notabilis, assembly GCF_000414095.1. Lineage (NCBI taxonomy): Eukaryota > Viridiplantae > Streptophyta > Magnoliopsida > Rosales > Moraceae > Morus > Morus notabilis. The sequence continues at coordinate 63,288 of NW_010364655.1, read as the reverse complement.
TCCTTCCTGAGTAATATTGATGAAGAAAGAGGTGTCATTATCAAAGCCTTACCAAATAGTGATGAACACCTGGAAAAAAAAGTTTTAAATAAATATTTTCGTTAAAAAAAAGAAGAAAAAAGAAAAATAAAGGTTTGGTTTTAAAGATTGACCAAAAGTAAATAGGTTTTATTATAGGTAAAGGTGTAGTTTTTTTGCGCAGGAGAGGGAAAGATTTGGAAAGAGGAAAATATGAATGTAGGTTGTTATTTCATGCCATGAATGAATATCAAAGCTTGGATTTGATTATTGGAGACTTTAATTAATTGCAAATGGGATTCTGAAAAATCCATCGTTTTGGATCTTCTTTTTTCATCTCTCTTTCACGCTGAGAACTCTCAGTCGAAAAAGGAAAAACCCAATACAATATATATGCATATATATATATATATATATATATATAATCTAGTACTTCATTATTTCTTTCATACAGGACTAGTAAACTTACTGAAAATCAGATCTTTCTGAAGTCTCGATTAGAACTCTCTAATATCCAAGTTTGGAGATTTTCTTAAAAACTGAGGCTCATCTGTAACTGGGAAAGTAGAATCAGAGAAAGAAAAACTGTCAAAATCATGACATTCTCACCTTGGGATTTTCCCCTTCTTTCTGATGCAAACAAATATTCCAATTTGCAGTGCTTTCTTAAATCTGTCACTCCTACTGTCCCTTCCAAGCGGCTTCCCAAGGTAAAACCTTGTCTCTTTTGCATTTTTCTTCTCTTGCTTGGTCTCTGATGAAACTAGGGTTTATCTCGATGGCATTTATATATCCAAAGGTATATATATATGTATATATAGAGAAATGGGTGAATTGTGAATGTGTTTGATGACCCACTTTTCCTCTTTTTCCTAATATGTATATGTAGATTTTTTTTTTCTTGGGTTAGATTTGAGAGTAAATTATTCGGATTTGGATTCAATTTCGGACTAGGGTTTGGATTTGTTCCTTAGACTCTGTTTATTTCACCGATTGAGTTTTGTTACAGTAAAAAACTCTAAAAAACAGTCACATCTAACTTTTTTACTACAGTAAAAAACTCTCACATAAAATCATATATTAACTCGCGAACTAAACGAGCCCATAATAACCAACGTGTAAGGAAACTTTTAATAGGTACGTAAGCTGTGATGTGTATTAGTTTATATGTAATGCGTGACGTGTATTAGTCGATATGTAAGGCGTGAGGCGTATTATTTTGCAGGTAAGGCGTTATGTGTAGTAATTAGTACCCAAGACTAATTTCTAAAACTAGTTTGTTTTAGTGATTTTTTTATTTTTATTTACAAGGGCTTAACTCAGGCTTTAAAAATTTAATTTATCACTAACTCGATTTGACAGCTATCATCTAATTTCAAACCCTGGACTGGAATTTAGGAACTATTTCATTTTTTTTTTTTATACCGATACCGAACTCGGTCAACGGGCTGCAAATTACCCTTATTTTTTTAAGTAAATGACAAAAGTGATAATCCAAACAGAAGTTGTGCTGGAGACAAAGATGTTTGTGGCATACTTTGGTTCTATAAATGATGAAAATGATCTGATTATCCTTATAAAAAATTAGACTAACCAAAGACAATGTGTAAATAGAATGCCAATATTGATCCTAATGGTTATCCAAAATTATGTGAAACAATTAAATGGCCTTAACACTTGTAGACACGCACATAAGGAAGCTAACATTTTGAAACTTCAGTAGCTTGGTTAAAAGCCTCAAATCCAAGCTTTTGTTTTGATACAGAGGGAATTTTCCCACGCAAAACTTTAAAAAACTTTATCAATTTCTATTTTGACTTTCGGTTCATTAAATCTTAGAAATTTATATACTACTCTTAAGAACTGAGAAGCTAATTAGAAGCCTCCTTCTCACTGCATCCATTTCCTTTCGATTGTTTCTGCAGAATATTCTTCATTCCCTTGGCAAAGACATTGTGGGGTGTTTCTCCTTGAGTAGCCTTTGGAAATTCTACACTGAAAGAAGTATCTTTGGTGCTGGTGTCCCAATTCTTCTGAACAATGGTGACAGTTGCCTACAATACTATTGTCCATCCTTATCAGCTCTCCAAATATATATAAAAAATCCCACTGTTTCACCCAGGTACTTTATGTCATTTACTTCCTTTTATCTTCTTTACTTGAAAAATTAGAATTACTGCTTGCTGATGACTATTCTACACGCATTTTCTTTTCGGAAGGATGGAGGGAAAAGGCGGCGCAGAAAATCAGGAGAGAGGGTCTTCGAGCGATGAAAGCGAGCTGTCGATATCCTTTAGCGACAATTCGAGTAAAAGCTCCGACATCACTTCGGATGAAACCGGCGAAACTGACCATGGTGATCCATTTGGGGACCTGTATTGCCAGTACAATGAGACAATTAGTCCTTATGACAGAATCCCTTTAACTGAAAAGGTAAGATTGACCAGATAGTCATCTATTTTTAACTACAGTTTTCACAATACTTATTGAATTGTGTTGACCATATATGAGGTTTTGATTCTTGTTCAGATCAAGGAATTGGCCAATGAATATCCTGGTTTGATGAAGTTTCAAAGCACAGATCTCTCTCCTTATAGTTGGATAGCCATTGCTTGGTATATGTAATTTTTTTAAGTATTCTTAAAATTAATTGGAAAATTGATATTGTTCCCGTCAGTAGAAATTAAGGTATCGTTCATTTCATCGATTCGAGTTTTCAATTTCAGTTTTGCTACAATTAAAAGCTCATACAAAAAGTCGCATCTAACTTTTTTTTGCTACAATGAAAAGCTCTCACATAAATCACATTTTAATTCGAATTAAAAACTCGAATCCGCGAACTGAACAAGACCTAAGTATCTTCTGTGCCCGTTAGGCTGCTGTAATATTCGTTTTTCTTATTCATTATTCAACATATCTATTCCCATCTGGCGTCATCAATTTTCTTCTTGTCTTAGCCGTAAAGGAATGTAATAAGATAGGTAATAGAGTTAGAAATTGGAGTAAAATAATGAGAATCGTTTAATTCACTTTCTAGTATTCACTTATCTATTATCTAGTGTGATCGAAAACAATTAATCCAATCCAATTCCCTTTTTAGTGTTTACTAAACTTATTAATGGTGATCTTACCAATGCAATTACTAAAACATCCTTTAATTACAATCATTAGATTATAGTTTATAACATGTGAACTTTAACGGTAACTAAGTAAAATTCACATAAATTTCTATTTAGGGAATTTCAATATCAAAGGGGATGCCTTAATTTATATTCCTCTTTTTCATTTTTTTTCTATAATGTCATTACTAATTTTATAAGTAAATATATGATTAGATAAGGGCCTAATTATTTAGTAATTTGTATTTCCTTGTATTATTAATGTTAGTTACAGATTGGTCTTCATTTGCTCACTAGGTATCCCATTTATCAGATTCCATTAACCAAGAATGTGAAGGAATTATCAGCATGTTTTCTTACATTTCACCATTTGTCCTCCTTCAAAGGTCAGTCCTTTCTCCATTTTTCTATAGATATCTTCTTCATGAATAAGATTCCCTCACAAAACTACTCTATTTCATAATATTGGTATTGGATACAAATATACCACATAACTATATAGTACTTCAAGAGGTAAACAAAATTTATAGACGTGGGATATATCAGCGCAGCAATATTTCTTGTGTTTATTAAATTTCATCAATATTATTGTAAAATCATTTTTTCTTCAGTGAATTCTAGTTTCAAGCTTCAAACAGGAAAAAGAAAAGGGCTATTTTTTTTTTTAAAGCACTAATAAAAAATCATAATTTTTCTTGTGTTTATTAAATTTCATCAATATTATTGTAAAATCATTTTTTCTTCAGTGAATTCTAGTTTCAAGCTTCAAACAGGAAAAAGAAAAGGGCTATTTTTTTTTTTAAAGCACTAATAAAAAATCATAATTTCTAAAAGACAATATTAGTTTTAATTATTTTCTTTTATGTCACTGCTACATCAGTATTCATCACGAGTAATTTTAAAATAACAGATGATTATAAAATACACTATCATGTCTATTGGTACTTAATGTAATTACTAGAAAATTTTAACATGACAGTGATGAAAGAAAACAATTAAAATAGTGTTATTTTTTTCAACTTTTTTTTATTAGTTTTCAAAAAAATTAACCCAAAAGAAAAACTGAGGTAGCGACATAATGGGTGCGCTTGGAATTGGTTTCAAAATGATTTTTTTTCAATAAAAAGTAAAAATGAGATTGTTTTGAGAATTATTCTGGGACCGATTTTAAAATTGCGTATGGTTAGTTTTTTAAGAGATTGTTTTGAGTATAATTAAAAAAGAAAAACATGTTTATTAATTAATATATTATAATATTGTTAATAAGTACTAAAAAGTGAAAACAAAAAAGTGAAAACAAGTTTTAACTGTTTTATAATTTCTTTACAAAAACTATTCTCACTGTTCTTATTTTCGTTTTCAAAACATTTGCTAAACAAACATCGTTTTGTTTTCATTTTCATTTTTTGCTTCTTAAAATACGTGAAAACCGTTTTCAAAAACGGTTCTAAACACGCCCAATAAATCCAACATCCGCAGTGACTTCAATTGAGAAAACACTACTATGAGTTTAGTGCTTTGTCTGTTTCCTCTCAACATTGGTACTAACAAGTTTTATATAACATACTAGAGGAACAAAGCAAGATGTTTCCATTTATAAACTGTGTGGAAAAGGAGCATACTGGGGGAGTTTGCAGGGACCATGAAGAGAAAAGTGAAATTGCGGTTCCGCCTTTTGCAGCTTTAACCTATAAGATGAACGGCGAGCTTTGGATGAATCCGGCGACATCGGATCAGGAGAAGATTGCCTCATATCTAGATGCTGCAAGTTCCTGGTTGAAGCTTCTTGATTTCAACCATCATGATTTCAATTTCTTCATCTCTCGTAGAAGATTCTGATGATCATGTCCATCTTCACCATAGCCTTTAATTTTTTTTTTCCCCTTGTTAGGTTAAGAAACAAGTTTTACTTGATAGTTTTTAATTAGACGAACAAGTTCTAACATGAACCCACTGTACTGTACTATAAGACGCATATATATGGTTGCCCATCAATCATATGCAATTGTCATGTACAGATTAAATGAGAACAGTTATTAGTCTTTATTTTATATGAGCAAAAAATCATCCAATATGATTCGAAATTTTCTTTTTGTTCTTTTCTAATTTTACGTACAAAGTAGCTCAATAACTCTTTTGTTTTTATTATTATTATTATCTTCATGGATTACTTGTTAGAAAAATAGGACCAAAGAAATCGAAACGAACAGGTAAATTAGAATTGACAATCACAATAAACAAATGCAATTACAAATTACAAGAACATAATATTAAACCACAAAGAACATAATGGAACTGACTATCCTTTATACAGATGTACCGCTCACCGTCGTTGCTTGAAGATAACTGGCGTCTATCTCTTAAGATACAATGGTAACTTCAGTGCACAACAAAGCGTATCCGACAAACTTGAAAAGTACCCAAACTTTATCACACTTAGGGTCCGTTTAGTTCGCTGATTCGAGTTGAGATGTGACTTTATGTGAGAGTTTTTTACTGTAGTAAAAAAGTTAGATGTGACTGTTTCTGAGAGCTTTTTACCATAAAAAAAACTCAAATTGGTAAAGTGAACGGGACCTTAGAATAGCCTAGACTAGGGCAAGAGGACTATCAGAGGCGTTTTATGAAGTAGGGTCCAAAACATGGAGAAGAGATGTCAATTTGTAGTCATTCAGGGTGGCTGTTGGTGCTCTCAGCTTTCAATTCCGGATTCGAAACTAGTATTAATCCCCGATTAATTCTCCAATTAAGCCAAAACGGATTAGAAACTAGTATTAATCTCCAATTAATTCTCCAATTAATCCAAACGTTTTGGCTGTTACAAAACGTTTTAATCTGAGGCCTTAATGGTAGGTTAATTTCGGTATTAAACCCCAATCACACTGCCAGTAAATATGAGCTAGAAAAAATTAAAACAAGCAGAGGCTGGTTTTTTTTAGCAACATTCGTACCCGTAAGACGCAGTCACACACGAGCCATTTTGCTTACCAAATTACACATCAATAAATGTGCAATCCTATATAAGCACCATGGACCTTTAATTCCGTTTCGATATGGGATAAGGATTTTTCTCCTTATTTCCCTTAAGATTTCAACTCATTGGGTGCACTTTAAACATTAATTTCTCATTTACCTAAGTACCATTTTGAACGTATAATATACCGTTTTGAAGATCTCACTGTTGAAACAAAAAATAGTAAAAAAAAAAATAGTCACGTGGGAAGTTGGATAATTTCATGGAGGAAGTGGATGCATGAGCAAAAATAAAAATGTGTTAGTTGAAAGTCTGGTGAAAAGCATCATGAGAAAGTTTACAAAACTGTTATAATCCATGTGAGTGTGAGTGGAGGCAATTTTTGAGAAATAGAGGTGGCAATCATGTTCAAACATTATAAAAAGGAATTAATCAGAATAAAAATAGAGGATATAAAAAATTAAAAAAAAAAGTGATGTTGACTTCAATGTCAGCCTGTTGCCGACCAAAGCTTTGTTGGAATTAATTAGAAAAAGTTAGATGTGATATTTTCTGAGAGTTTTTTTATTGTAGAAACCTAAAATTGAAAACTCGAATCGGTGAAATGAACGAGGCCTAAGTATCTTCCGTTGAAATCCAAACAGATTTAAAAAAATATGTGTGTATCACATATCTATTAGGATGAGATTAGTTTCAAAAATCACGGAAAAGAAAAATATGAAATTATAATTTGCCCCAAAAATTCAAAGAGGTCATTCATCTCATATTAAAATTCACAAATTATTAAATTTTAAATTTCAAATCAAGAACTACGAAGACTTGATTCCATTTTGAATACAAAATCTATGTGCAATTATAATTTTCAAATTCAAATTAAATTCGACATTGGAATTACCTAAACTTAAATCTCAAGTCAAAATTCTAAAATCCTTTTAATTTCTCATACGGAGGAATTATTCAAATCCAAATTTGAAATTACAACAAATTCCAAACTAAATTCAACATAGAAATTATCCAAATTTAAATCTTAAATCAAATTTCAAAAAGGCCTTTTAATTCCTCACACGGTCATATATCGAGGAATTATCCAAATTTCAAATTTCAAGTTAAATTTTTAAAGTTCTTTTAATTCCTCAGGCGGTCATACACCTAGGAATTATCCAAATACAAATTCTAAATTTAAAACCAAATTATTTAAACACAAATCACAATTCTAAATTCGAACTACAAGTGGCTTGATCCCTCAACGGGGTATGTAGGCAACTCGGCTAGATTAACCGAGTTCAGCCGCAATTTTAAATCAACCCTAACTTATCAAATTCACAAAAAAAATAGAATTTACTATTTTAATTGGAATAAAAAAGTTTTCCCTTGTACCAAGGGATTGAAATTAAGAGGTTATTCTTATTTAAATCAGCCCTAACTTATCAAATTCACAAAAAAAATAGAATTTACTATTTTAATTGGAATAAAAAAGTTTTCCCTTGTACCAAGAGATTGTAATTAAGAGGTTATTCTTATTTAAATCAGCCCTAACTTATCAAATTCACAAAAAAAAAAAAATAGAATTTACTATTTTAATTGGAATAAAAAAGTTTTCCCTTGTACCAAGGGATTGTAATTAAGAGGTTATTCTTATAATCTTGAATGGGTCGAACTAAAAATAATAAACTCATATGCTAATTAAATTCTAGTATAGGTGAAATTATGTTGTGTGTGAAATATTATTTTAATATTAATAAATATTTTTACTCAACACTCACAAAGGAGAACTGGAACCCACTTCGATCTTCCATAAAACTAAGTGGACCCCACTCAAAATCTAGTCTCAAAATGTCCTCTTAACATGGTTCATAAACCATGTTTTTCCAACATTACTAATGATGCATGTTCATAAAAATTGCAAGTTACTAATCACTGTAATTTAAAAATGCATTTTTCTTCAGTTCTTTAGAATTCAAAGACACCTTAACATGTTTCAAAGAAATAGTGTCTCTACCATATAGCATAGTATCAATAAAGTGTTCATACGAACCAGGTAAAGAACATAACAAAATTAGGGTTTGGTCCTTATCATCAATTTCCACATCAATATTTTTTAAATCCAGAATAATTTTATTAAATTCATCAAGATGACTTTAAATAGATGTACCTTTTGACATGCGAAGAGTGTACAAACGATGTTTTAGATAGAGCTAATTGGTGAGAGACTTAGTCATATACAAAGCTACAAGTCTCGTCAGTAATTTGACGAATAAACCAACGCTTTGATACCAGTTGTTGTGTCAAACGTCAAATTAAATAGATTTGAGAAAAAAAATATGAAAAATAAAAAAAATCCAAGAGACACGAGGATTTAACGTAGTTTGGCTTTTGACCTACATCCACGAACATAAACAACAAAGAAATTTTACTATAACCAAAGGAGACTATAAAAGCATGTCAAATATCTCCCACCATCTAAATTCTGAATACACCTAAAATCTCTCAACCCAAAAAGTAAGAATTCTAACTGTCAAAAAATAATTCTATGATCAAATATTCCTACACAAAAATAAAAGAGAAAAAACTGTGTATCAATGAGAATAGCTAGCTTAATCGAATTAGAGACAAAGTCATGGACCTTGGGCCCAAGCAAAAGACAAAACAAAATTGGGCTTAATTTAAAGCCGAAAACCCAACATGACGTAGCAAAATATGCTGCCCAAGTTCACTCCTAGAGTGGCATGTGAAGCATTGGAATGTAAATCTAGTCGAATGGGTGCACCTTTCTTTCCAACTCTTTAGTAGTTCGTAACAACACTTCGAGGTTATTTGATTAGGAGATTTATTTTTTGATTTGAATTATAATTTGTAATTTGTTATATATTTTCTCTCACAAAAAATATATGTAAATAAAAAATGATTCTAATAACATGATTTTAATCTATGAATCAAACGTTTCTGAACTTTTTAAGGTAAAGGAGTAACAAACACCATGAATTCTTGGACAGCTCGGCTAAGTTTGATTTACGTTTTCTTATTGGAGGGCTGCTAAGATTTTCATGGTCTTGTGTGCTCTAGGATTTGGTTTAAAACAACAATTTCTCTACGTTTTACTCTTTGCGAAAATAGCGTCTTCTCAGATTTACCGTCTCTGTTAATTGAGCGTGGCAGGAATTTGCATTGATGTTCTCTTTTCATTGCACGTCTCTTTTTTATCGCTTTGGTTATATGATCATATCAACTTGTTACTTACATTCGAAATAATGCATGTGCTTCATGGCGCAGTCTGCATTTCACTTCAGTGGAGACGTACACTAAATTTTTTTTAATAAATTATTTTAGTAGGGACATATAAAAAAATATATTTATTTTAGTGGTGACATATATTATTTCAGTGGATGCTTAAGTGTAAAATTTTTAAAAGTAATATTTTTTTCAAAAAAATTTGAGCGGGGGGCCCCCACTGAGCTGTACTTAAATCAATCACTGTATGTGCTCACATGGGTGCCAAGTATTCTGGATTTGTATCATCGTTCATTTTACCAATTTAAGTTTTCACTTCCAATTTTGTTATAGCTAAAAGTTCTTATAAAAAGTCACATTTAATTTTTCTACTACAGTAAAACGCTTTCACATAAAATCACATATCAACTCGAATTGAAAACTCGAATTCGCGAACTGAACGAAAGCCTAAATATTGTTGAGGCATGAATTCCTGCACCCAATTTAAGTACCGTGTTTTCAAATATTTCACTTGCTCTCTTGATGGCGATATTTGAACAAAATCCCTCTTTAGAATTTGTATAAAGGAACTATTTTTCATTTCATTGATCCTCTAACAAGTTGTGTTCATTGTGCTCTCTTGTTACTGTTGAACACCTTTTAGCTTGACTATGGATTGAAGTGAATGTAAAGAGCTTTGTGGAATGATGCATTATTATTATTATTATCATTTAATTTTTGCATGGAAGGTTCAGAAGTTCACACAGTGATTGAATCAAGTTTTAATTATATAATGCAAAATGTGCTCTAGTGTTATCCTTCTTATCATTTACTCTTTTATGCCTTAAAAGCTTTTTCAATATCTAGGTGATATTTGGTTTTACATGCTGCCCTGACTTTTGTTAATTAATCCAAGAAAAAAATTAAAATGTAAGGAAGATGATAAGAAGTATAGCAGCTGAACACATTTTGCTTTTCGATTTGAACTGTAAAGCCTGAAAAGTGTGGTTTAAACTTGCAGTTCTAACTAGCGTTTGGATATGCAATTAAAGTGTACGTTTGAATAAATAATATAAGTTTGAAATTGTTTTTGAATGGGTGTTAAAAAGCTGAACCTTGAGGAAACAAAAAGTGGGGCTATGGTTATCACTACACATCTTTCTGTCATATTTGTATTTTTAATCTTACCCCCTTTTTGTTGGTAACTAGCTAAGTTTATAATTCTTTTGTATGAAGAGTTTATAAGAAACAGTACTAGCTTAATGAATATATCTACGTACTAAAAAATAATGGTCGTGTTTGGAATTGATTTTGCTTTCGTTTTTCACGTTTTTTGATAAAAAAAATGATAACGTTTCTAAAACGATGTTTGACGCAATAAAGACAAAAAACAGAAATGAAAACGATTTTTTAGTTTAGTGTAAAATGAGAGAGAAATGAAAAACGACTTTTAGTCATTTTTCATTTTTTATTTTTATTTTCTCATCTCTCAAGCAAAGAGAGAGAAAGAGAGATATTAATGAATTTTTTTACATTGAAATCAATCTCTTGATAAAACTACCAAACGTATTTTCAAAAATAATTTCTATCTGAGATTGAAAACGTTTTCATTTTCATTTTCATACAAAAAATAAAATCATTTTGAAACGAATTCCAAACACGTCCAAATAACTTGTGTACCCTAGTTTAAGATAGCTGTCGAATTTTGAAAATGAATCATTCACCTCTTAAATATATGAAATTAGTCAAAACATATTCTAAAGTAATGTAATTTCACAAATGGTCCTTTAATTATTGCTTTTGTGTCACCTTGCACTAAAGTTGATACAAAACAAAAATTCAATAGTCTGAGACAAGTTGACTTAAAACAAATTTTTTCACATGCACCCCTACTCTGCCTTCCAAAACATAGGATAGATACATGACATACGCGTACACGAGCTCTGAAAAAATTCTAAATTGAAATGGACAGTACCCCAAAAAAAAAAAAAAAAAAAAAAAAAAAAAAAAAAAAAAAAAGAAAAAACCCCAAAAAAAAAAAAAAAAAAAAAAAAAAAGAAGAAAAAGAAAACTATGATCCCGAAAAATAGGTCAGATCTTGAAGTACTTGTATCCATACTCGGGGTTTGTCATCCCTTCTTCCCAATCACCCATGCCACGACCGCCAAAGACTATCTGTTGGATTCCTAAATACCTACCAATGAGTATGACAATACAATATATAGCAATTACTAGTCAAGATTTGCAGACCTTTAAAAGAAATATCAAAGTGCACTTAACTGACAAAACTACGGTAACTCACTCTGAACTTAAGACTGTCAAGCAGTTGAGGAGCACATCAATGGCAAAATAATCTGATGTTCCGAGGTCAACCCTGCAAAACAATAGTAACAGGATTTTGAAAACTCTTCTGTGAAGAAGGATAAGTAGAAGAATTTTTAACATGATTTTAAACCAAAATGCAGAGAGTCCATCAGGCAATACCAAACACGGCCCCAGTTGTCCTGAAATTCAACGTCGCCGATATCATGGAATGACGAAGGCATCACTTTGAAACCCTTCTCTGCATCGTACAAGGGGTCGTAGTCCATAGACGAATTTGCCAGCTGCCAATACTTTCTATTACCATCTTTGAGCATTATAAATATGAGCATCACTGTAACAGGAATATCAGGGAAAAAAAAAGAGCTCCAAATAACGAGAACAATCCGTCTAATGTGTACGGTAACAACTTAGGCATTGACTACTTTTGTGGTGCTAAAGCTTTCTAGTAAAATGCCCAAGGAAAAGCAACTTTCTAACAAACTTTACAAATCAAGTTCTCTTTCTCCATTTAAGATAGTTACTTAGTGAAAGCTAATACAAAATTTCCCAACGATTAAGAACTCTAATAATTTCGTCGATAATCTAATCACAAGTTTAGCAATTAAGATGCCAAGTAAGATAGCACATAGATCAGTCAACATATGTTTGTACTGATATAATTCATGCTTCTAGGAAAAAAGGAAAGAAACCGGCAGGCTACAAGTTCTGCCATTGAAACTTGAGAAAACATCGTCATTACATGCTCGTTACTTTTAACCATGTGCATCATGCTAAGTAGATGAAATTTATTGCTACTTAGCCATCACTAGCTTTCAAGTGTCTTTTTCATGAAAATTGCAAATTATATCCCATAACAAATCACCGATTGGCCAAGTAAACCATGAAAGCCATCTTGTTGTTGCGACTATCTTAACAAGGAGCAACTCAAGTTATTCCTAAGAAGGCAATTTCTTTCCCAACATGCAAATTAATATCATGACCTAAACTTAGTCATCACAGGTTTACAGGCACGTGTAGCATATTATGTCATAGTATGAACGGACATAATGATAGAAACAAATTAGTGTTGATATCATAGAATATTGCTGCATAACTTTTTCAAAAACAGAAGCAGGAAAAAGTTTGATGTAAAAGAAGACAAGAAGAAAGGCCAAACCTGAAGGTTAGTAGAGTTGAAGGAACCCAAGCGGCCCATAACATACCACGACTGAATCACCTGCAAGTTTTCCTACAGTAAATGAACATGTCCTACAGAACGAATAATCCGAAGAAAAGCTCTAGCCATAAATCTAAACACAATTAGAAACCACGTTTCTTCGTCGTCTTCTTTAATATTTACCATCTAAGACGCTCATTGTAGCATGAACTGAAACTTAGCAGGAAAGGTTTCACTTACACTACCAATGAGATCAACATCTCGATCAGATGGTGATCCATATAGTTCAAACCATATATAGGAATCAACAGGGTTGAAGCTGTCAGCACCAAAAAGAAAAAGGTGATAGAATCAGAACTATAATTCATTACCTTGCACTCGACGAATTGAGACAAAGGCTTAAATAGATAAGAGAAGAATCAAATGAGTATGTTGTAGAGAGGAGGAAAATTACTCTCTAAAGCTGACTTTGAAAGAAAGAACCGAACCAGTTTTTGATTTTCGGAAGTCTCTACCCTTTTTCCGAACCCTTTCTTCAACCTGCAGCATATCTTCTAAAGCATCACAACGTCATCTCATAGAAAAGTTATTCTAATTTCAGATTCCTTCGATCAATTTAGTAGCAAACCAACCTCATTAAAAATGACATATCTGTGGAAAAATAGTAAAAAAAAAAAAACAAAACAAAAAGCCCAAAATTGAGGTCCTCAAGAGTAATTCCACAATATATGCCCCATCCACTACATTGGGATTGACTCGAATCTAAGACCTTGTTAAGGATAAGGAGCAACTTCACCAACCCACCAAATGACCTGCTGATAGTAATCGCATATTTAAAGGATTATACTTCAGATTTCTACAAATTAGTTACAATTGTTTAGGGATTGACTCTAGCATTGCATTTGGCTATTTTACGATGATCTAACAACTTCATTCAACCCCAAAAGAATATATCTTTGTATTTCAGTGGAAACATTCTGACTGAGACCTGTAAGTAGCTAAAGTCATTAACAAACCAAGTTCATCGTTGAATGGTGAAGTTGTAAGATGAAAAGAAAAGTAACTCAAAGGCACAAACCAGAAACAAAGTCGCATATATGTATTCATATATACAGACAAGCCTTCATGGAGTAAAATGTAGAAATAGAGGCAAAAGTAACCATAACTATGTAAATGTATAGCCAAAAAAAAAAAAAAAAAAAAAATAGACGCGTATGTTAGGGGTCGTTATATTCTTGCAAATATTTCCCCTCCTTTTTTTTTCATTGTTGACCTTGAATGGAGAACTCAATATATAAAAATATAACACCATATCAAATGCAAATCCTAATGCCAATTGTATATTTGATATTAAAAAGTATAATATGATATGTTATTTTTATTTGTGCACTAATACATAATGTTTTTTAAAATGCTAATTTTTTTTTTCTCATAATCATTAAACTTTAAAAGTTGTAAAAGTATACTTTTAATTTAAAAATAATTAGAAAATGCGAAATGTACAATAATTACACGAAAAAATAAACATTTCAACTAATACAAATAAAATGCCAAAATTTGTCATGTGCTGGACTTGCGGGTAAATTTAACACAATAAATAGTATTTTTTATACTCAAATATTAAATTTATAATTTATACATTAATTATAGCATTGTATTGTAGATGGAATAACCAACAAACTAATCAAAATAAAATAAATGACAAATTAGGAAAACAAAAAAAAAAAAAAAAAAACGGAAAAGAGGATAGAAAGAAAACCAAACAACACATACCTTCTTCCTCATAAGCTCAGGATTTCCAATGCTATCCCCAAGAACGGCTCTGAGCTCATCATCATCTTTGCACGCGTCTTCCAACACTCTGTAAAGAAAAAGAAACAAAAAACAAAAAACAAAATTTTTTCTCAAAAATATCAAAAAATATCATTTAAAAAAAAAAAAAAGATAAAGAAGGAAAAAGTGAGACTTTGCCCAAGTGGGATAGTTGTGGAGGCGATCGTATTCCCTTTTCCTCTTCTCTTCGCGAAGCTTGAGCAGCCTCCGCCCCCTCGCCGTCGTTCCAGAGCCTTTCGCCATTGCAGACCTCTCGCCGTCGTCATCTTTCGGAAGAGAAGCCGCGCACACAAACACAGGAGGCGGTGGCTTTCGCCGCGATAATATTGGAGATACGAACAGAGATTGGAACGGCGGCGTATTTGCCTTGTCCCATTGGCCCCAACAGCAGCAAGATGAAGAAGAAGAAGGTGTTCCAGTGTTTATGTACATCGGTGGTATTTTCCAAATTCCGCTTTTATTTATTTATTTATTTTTTTGGGTAGAAGGAGCAGAAAAGAGAACTAAGAAGTGTTTGCAGTCGCTCTTATTCGACTGTTTGTTCCCATGGACTCCTCTTCTCGAGCTTTGTACATAATGCTTGTCTGTACTCTGTATTACATAATCATCTAATTTATCCTCGTCCTAAATATCAGATTTTTTTTTTCTTTATTTTGTTTAAACAGTAATTTTTTATTTTAAAGAATTTTTATTTATTTATCATCATTACTAAAAGTATTAACGCATGAATCTCTTCTCTCTTCTTAAAAAGAGAGAATAAGCTCGTTTTTTAGAGCTTTTCTTTTCTTTTTTTTATAGCTTTTTTTCCTTCTTTTTTCATGTTTTTCTTTTTTTTTTCTTTTTTTTTCCTCCTTTATTTTGTTATTGCATCATCTAACCTTTAATTTTTATATATTTTAAAATATTTTATTTTAAAATATTTTTTTATAATTATTTAAAATATAATTTTATTTAATTACTCTGTTAAATTAATTTATTCTCAAATATATTCTTACATTAACATATTTTATCTGTGATCCTCATAAATTACAGGTTCAGTTGCAAAATATATCTACAGTTTATCTCTCTTACTTTTTTTTTGTCTTTACTTCATATATTTTTTCGCGCTTTTGTCTCTATTTCTTTTATCTTTTTTTCTCTCTCCCTTTTTTCCCTCAGTGATTTGCATAACCGTTATTCTAAATAAGTTACCCACGCAAAGCACGCGTTTGACTAGTCATGAGCAAAAAGGGAGAAATTTATGGGTGTTCAAATCGGCAAAAGAATCTAATTTAAATCACAACAAAACGGAATTGTTTGTTAAGAATAATGTCCTTAAAGTATGAGATGTAATAAAAATATTTATTATTTAATTAATAAAATAGTTTATTCATTATTTATGTGCATGTATTATTGAATATTTTATGAATATCATTAAAAATTCCGTGATTATTTATTTGACCTTAAATATTATATATAAGTGTTATATACGAGATGATAGTATTTAAGGATGATAATCGAAATATGTTCGTAATGAATTTAATTAAAGTTACGAAATCTTTAATTAAAATATTACTAATACACTTCATTCTCATAAGAATGAAATGGTGTTATCCACATCATTAATATACATGGTTGTTGAATGAGTGTATTATGCATTATAAGATTATGTAGAACTGGGACACAGACACAATTTGATTTTATGATAATTTTCATTAATTATAGAAAATCAAATTTTGAGTCCACCGATGGTCATATATGGAATGATCTTAATCCTGAGTTATTAGTAAACTCCTATTTATGGATTCGTGTTTTTTTTTTACTTACTCGGTATGGATTTCGAGATCCTAAATTCTATTCCTTGTATATAGGAAACATGATTAAATGAATAGTCGGGAATGATAATATATGAGGTGGAATCCATTCCTTCTTCTTTAAAGAAGTTGTTAAATAATTCTCTTGAGAATTGATTCGGTACTTGAATAAGTAATGACCTCTTATTCATGAATGTGTTTTATGAATATACTATTCATTAGAGTATTAAAGGTACTCAATGATAAAATGTAATTAGAGACGTTAACAGATTTTACCTAGTTCTAATTATGAATTATTTACGGAGGATTGATCTATATGTAGTGATTATATCAAATAGACACTTCAAGTTTCTGAAGTCACTTATGTCTATAATTTCAAGAGTGCAATTCCAAGCTTTTAGTCGAGTAACTTTTAGAATTAATAGAATTAACTAATTAATTAAAGAGTTTAATTAATTATTAATTTTATTGGAGCTCAGAATTATAGGTTCATGAGTCACTGCGTCGTCTTTGTAATATTTGTAAGACAAGGTGAATTATTGGGATTTAATATCACTCAAAATAAATAATGAGATTATTTAATTAAATTAATTTTAGAACACATTGTGGTGGGACCACAGAAGGCTACATGCTCGAGCATAGGGAGGTGTTGGCGCTTGGCATAGGGTGAATCCTACCGGGATTCAGTTGCTTGTTCTCCAAGGTATCCGATGTACTTGTTTGCCAAGTTTTACAATCAAATTCAAAAAGGAAAGTAAAGTTTGACTTTATTTAAATTTGAATTTGAGCTAAAATTAGAAACTGGATTAAGGAGGAATTTTTTCTCTATCCTGTCTGTTATTTGCGCCAACCTGAGGGAGGTCTCCCTGTGGTGTGACTGGCGGTATAATATATGGGAAGGGAGAATTTTGTTTCTAAAATTAAATGGAAAATTGTATTTTAAATGTGATTTAAAATAGCCAATTTTCTATTGCTTTGTCTTCAAGTTAAAGTAAATGGGTCTTCCTAGTGTTTTATAAATATGAGACAATAGAAAATTAGAGAACAAAATGTTTGCTCTAAAAAATTCCATAGGTGGCCGAATTTTAAGAGAAGAAAAGTTCTTCTAATTCCTAGTTACTTCCCGTGCATGCGTTGATAGTGAAGTATTACAAATTAGCAAGTGATCAAATCTGATAGTTCGATATTAGAGCCAACATTTTACGTCTTGCATATTTCAAGGACTAGACGAGAAAGATTAGGATTTTTCTGAGAATGCTTGGAGCAAGGACTGTTCGTGGTCAAAGACCTCAAGTTATCCGCCTAATTGTTCGCTAAGTATCTATTTATTATTGCATAAATTAATATATTCTATAGAGTATTCAAAAGTTTTATTAAAATTTTTGTCATACATGGCCCGCACATATACACTTCCGCATTCGAAAAAGTTTTGGAAACTAACAAGAAGTGCTATTTATTCTCGACTTTCCCCTAGGGTTTTCATCGTTTCTTTTGTGCGTTACAACTAGTTTGAGTGGGAGGGTCGAAATCCGGCCCCCACCTTGGGGTGGGCCGTGAGATTCCCGGCCTTGGAGATGGGTCTTAGGGCGCACGGATGCTTGGTTGAGGATGATGGGTAATGGAAGTCAAATCCCTACTGGGGTGGGTTTCGGTGTTATTGGGAACGACAGAGGTCGCGCCTTCAGCCACTATTTGGGGGAGCATGGACGTCAGGATGGGACTACAATTTGGAGGATTTGGTCCTCTAGGCACCATGTCGCCTCTAGTCCAGTGCAAGGTTCGTTAGGGTATCCGCGATAATGCTGCGTGCCTTCCACTCATCGATAGATTTGATTTTCGTCCGTGACCCTCTCCTTTTCTCGCAGTGCTGCCTTTTTTGGTCTACTTGGACTTAGGAGGCATCCTGTTATTGAAGGCTTCGTCATGTGTTTTGAGACCCTTTTATTTTTAGTTTTTGTTTGGATCTAATAAAGGCGATGTTTTTGCTAAGTTTATGTATTGTAATCATGGAGGTGGGTTTTCCACATACCGAGATTATTTATGTGTCCCACCTGTCTCAGTTGGTTATCAACAGTGTGTGTGTTTGTTTATATCTAGATTTGTTTCTAGTCTCTGTCGCTTATGTCTCTAGTATTAGGGATTTGGTCTCGGTTGACTAGTTTTATTCATCGACTGTAGTGGTTCTTGTTAATGAGCCTTGGTCGCACTTTGTTCGTGTTGAGTAGGTCTTTCCCCATTGGGTCTTAACACTTGTGTTCACCCTTGTGCTTCATCCGTCTTCACTGTGGATCCAGTTAATGTTTAGGGTCCAATTCCCTTGTAAGTTGTGGTCATTTATAACTATTTGTATAATTTGTTAATTTATTAATGATATTTTTTGTTCAAAAAAAGCTTAATATTATCCTTTTGTCGATTAGTATTAACAATATGTAATAAAAGGTTTTTAGCACAATTATTCCCTTAACTCTTATTGTGTTTAGCAAATTACCCTTCAAACTTTTAATTTTGACAAGCAACCCTCAAACTTGTAAATTTATTGTAATGTGCTATATTTCCACTAAATTTGTTCAGATTTTTTTATTAGTTTTAAGGCATTAAAACTTGAGAATTTAAAAATTTGTGTTTCATTTAAATTGGGATGTTAGAATTTTTCGTCAAACGTGCTTTTTGAACACTAAATTAATACAATCACCTCCAAAGTTGTACAAATTGCACATTTTATAAGTTGAGGGGGAAACTTGACAAAATTAAAAGTTCATAAAGTAAATTGCTAAAATCGTACAAGTTCGAGGGTAAATCTAAAAAATACCCCATTAATAAAACCCTAACCTCCGCTTATTATCTTCCCTCTCCCATTCCCATCTCAAAATATTGTAAACACTTTTATTCTTAACCTTAAACAGTCCAAACCAAACCATCGTTGAGTCGAAACAAAACTATTTTGAAAACACTGCCAAATGGGCTACCTGTAAAAATTTTAAAACAAAAAACTATGAATAGTTAACCCCACTACTACCTCTAACCTTCATATTATGCTTATTCCAAACCTCTTAAACCCTTGAATCTGAGCTTTAACTTTTATCTTGTTGTGAATGGAGTTTTAAAAACATGAAATGTATGTTGGATATTTATTATTTAATTAATAAAAGAGATTTTTTTATTATTTTATGTGCATATCTTATTGAATACTTTATGAATATCATTAAAAATTTCGTGATTATTTATGTAACCTTAAATATTATATAGAAGTATTATATGTGAGAGGATAATATTTAAAGATAATAATTAGAATATGTGTGTAATGAATTTAATTAAAGTTTAACAATTTTTAATTAAAACATTATTAATACATGTCATTCCCATTAAGAATGGAACGATGTTATCCACATTGTTAATATGGAGAGATATTGAATGAGTGTATTATGCATATTAAGATTATGTAGAATTAGGACATAAACGTGATTTGAGTTTCTGATAATTTCCATTAAGTATAGAAATTCAAATCAAGTCTACTGATGGTCATGTAGAGAATGATCTTAGTCCTGAGTTATTAGCATACTTACATTTATAGATTTGTGTCTTCTAACTTATTCGGTATGGATTTTGAAATTAGAAATCCTATTTCTTGTATCTTGGAGCATGATGAAATAGGTAGACGAAAATGTTAATATACGAGATTGAATCTATTCCTTCTAATTGAAGAAGTAGAGAAATAATTTCCTTTAGGGTTGATTCAGTACTTGTAAGTAATGAACTCATATTCTTTGATGTGTTTTATAAGTATACTATTCATTAGAGAATAAATGGTACTCAAGGAAAAAGACGTAATTAGAGAGGTTAACGATTTCACCTAACTCTAATTATGAATTATTTAGCGAGGATTGATATATATGTAGTGACTATATTAAATAGACACTTCAAGTTCTTAAAAGTAAATTATATCTATGTTTTCGAGAGTGCAATTCCAAGTTTATAGTGGAGTCACTTTTATAATTAATATAATTAGTTAATTAATTATTAAGAATTCAAGTTATCAGTCTAATCATTCGGTAAGTAAATTAATAAATTAAATACATTAATTTGTTCATGTATAAATTAATATATTCTACAGAGTGTTTAAAAAATTTTACAAAATCTTTTGTTATACACAATCCATACTGATAGTTTCCACACCTGAAATCCTTTTGGAAACAAACAATTGCTATCAGAGCCAAGTTTATAGACTATATTAATTTATACTCTGATTATGCGATAATCTATATTTATATTAAATATGTGATATTTAATTATACATGTATGTGACGGGTATGTACTTTGCATTATGCATGTTTTATTTATTTTTTTTGTTCATGTGATAAATGGAATGAATGCATGAATGTATAGATGAATGCTTTTGGTCTTTAATTATATGGCTCTATAGATCGGTTACATTTTTTTTAATTTTTTTAATTCAATTAGCAAATTTTTAAACCTTCAAGTATAGGAATTATTATAACTCTAGAATTAGGGATATTATTTTTCTCCCAACATCCGCGCGTCCCTACATCCCTACGTCCATGCACCCATGTGCCCCTATTTCCCTGCACCATCTGAGAGTCTCAAAGCCTTGCGCCCCTGCGAACAAGCACAACCGCACACCTTGCGCACGCCTCCCACTATGCACCCCTTCGACCTGCTCACCCCGCATGCCCCGTGCTCCCTTATTGTTCGTTCAATTTTTTTTTTCCAGAATTGTTCCAGGAAGAAATGAAAGGTACCTGACCTGATGATGAATACATTTGAAGAACCGAAGAAATTTTGAAAACCTATTGAATGTAATGGGAATTAAAAATTATTGTAATTTAATTTATTATTTATTCGATTGGATTGTAATTTTTAAATATCCATATGACTCAGTCAAAATGCCATCTCAATAGCCAATTGCCTAAATTTATATTTTATGTTGATAATTATATGATATATGTCCATGAATATAACATGTCATTTTAGACTTAGTGTGCCTACTCATATGTTTATAACATGTCATGCATACACTAGCATATTATTATTTACTTTAATTTGTTAAAAGAGTTTTGAAAAATAAAATAAAATTTATGCACCAAATTAATTTAATAAGATTAAATTAATTATAGTTGCAATTTTGATTTGCAAAAAAAAAAATATCATTATGTGAAATTTAATTTAAAAGTTAAACTTTAGAATTTCGCATATCTGATAAAATAAATTATTTATTTTATTAGAGTCTGAAAAACATGAGATGATTTTTAAATAAATACATATTTACAAAATATTAAGTGGGAGAGGGTTGTATGAAAGTACGACCCACTGGTCTCCACCGTTAGTTAACTACTGTGAGATTCGGAAAGGCGCTTCACGGAGGCATTCATTTCATCCTCTCTACGGAAAGTGTCTATTCTAAATCGATACCAAGGTTTGTTAGCATTTATGCCCTTAGGAATAAGTGTAACAATGCTTTTGAGACATTTTAATTATTAATAAAGATTTATTTATTTTATATATCTATGTATTGTCATCTTTAAGTTCATAATAGTTGAATGTATGATAAGAAAACTAGAAGTCTGAGACTGTCATTCTAAGTCATTAGATCGGGCATGTAATGAGAAGAACAAGAATCTAAAGATGATAGTCTAAAGAATATGATCCACAATCCAGGGAATAATATGATATGCAGTTGGAGGTGGGACTCTATGAGTATATACATTGATATAGTTCCTAGTGGTGAAATGTATATTGGATCGGATCAAAGTTGAATTGTTTTAAGGGTAAATTTCAATAATAGCACTCCTAAATAAATTATTATTATTTTGAGCACCATTTTGGTGTACTTTCACAATTAGCATTGCCATGTCAGTAAAAGTGGGACCATGCCGTTTATACTTGAGTTAAAATGACAATTGTGCCCCACTTCATTTTTGAAGCCTTGAATATATTTTGAAGCCTTATAAAATTCAAATATTCAAGGTAGAGAAGAGGAGGAGAAAGAACGTGGGTGTGCACAGAGACCAAGAAACCCCAACAACCACCACCGTCTACCACCTTGAGCACCGACAAACCCACGACAGTGAGAACCCATAATAGCGAACACCCACGCAGCGAGAACCCACGAACCCAGAATCAGACGATGAGAACCCACGAACCTCGCCAGAGAAATCAATGCCTAACCCATAAGCACGAACCGAGGAAACCTCACCCTCCTAACATTCTTCGCTGGAGAAATCAATCACGAAACAGATGAGGTCAATGGCGGATTCCGAGACAAAAGTGAAAACTTTGTTGGTTTTTCTTGTTTAGTTGTTTTTTTTTTCTTAGGTATTTAGAGAAATCAATCACGAAACAGACGAGGTCAATGGCGGATTCCGAGACAAAAGTGAAAACTTTGTTGGTTTTTCTTGTTTAGTTGTTTTTTTTTTCTTAGGTATTTTTTTTTTCTTTTACCATTTTTTGTCATCTTAGAAGAAGAGAAAGGCTTTGGAGGGGGAGATAAAAGTAGATAAGGTTAGTTATTTGAAATTTTTTATTGTCATTGTGCTCCTTATTTGGTCTGTGACTCTGCCTGATGGGCGATCATATCATTATGACCGGTCGGTAATTGTGTTATGATCGGTCATAAGACAGGCACATCGTGCGGTCATAGTACTATGACTGATGGTCATAATTCTAGGGCCGGCCATCAGGCATGCAGGCTCATAGTGTGACTGCCTGACTTATGAGCCTGCGGTCATAGCATTATGACCGTCGGTCATAGTACTGTGACCGCACTATGTGACTGCCTTATGAGCAGCTATAAGTCATAACACTATGAGCGAGCTTGCATGATGGGCGGTCATAGAATTATGACCGTCGGTCATAGTACTATGGCTGCCCAATGGTCAGACTCTTAGTGTGCTACTCATAGTACTTTGGTTAACAACTTTGTTTGCTTTTCTTGTTTTTTTTATTTATTGTTTTTTTTTACCATTTTTTGTCATCCTAGAAGAAAAGAAAGGCTTTGGAGGAAGGGATACCGTTGATAGAATGTGACATCATAGTCAGACGATATCTTCACTGGAGCTTCCCTGTCTTCAACAACATATGTTAAGGATAAACTTTTTTCTTGTGGCCGAATTCCAAGCATATTTCTCACCAAATCTATAAGACCAATATAAGTTGTATTGGTGGGGACCAATATCCCCTTTATTTCACAATTGACGTATCTTGAAGTGCGGTTCCAATGTCCATTGTACTTGATGAAGACGTTCAATCCAGTAACCATTCCAAAATAATTTTCAAAATAATAACTGTTAATCAACATGCAATTATTTCTAGTCGTCATCGAGTCATTAGAAATGGTCAATCATAACACTATGTAATGGCCGGTCATAAGGCAGTCATAGTGTGTCAGTCATAACACTATGGGTCATTTCAGACATAATATTATGACCGGATGATCATATCACTATGACTGCCTTATGGCTAGTCATAATAATATGACCAGACTATGACCGAACATTTTGACTCATACTGTTATAATTTGACTCATAGACAATGACTCATATTATTATGACTGACTGGTCATAGTATTATGACCGGACATATAACACTATGCGTCATAATACTATGACTCCCAAGGTCAACTATGTCTTTAACGTGTTGGTTGTTACAATCAATTTATATATCAGTTATAAACCATCCAAAATCACAAATTGACGAAGGATATTTTCAATTCCTATCACATTAAGTTTAACGCAGTCATTTTTTTCCAGTTCTATATACTAAGTCTCCCGAAAAATAAATTTAAAAAGAAAAAAACAAAAGAAAAACAAAAAAAAATTGTGCACCAACCTCGATCTGGTGCACAACTAGAGTATTGGCGATGAGGGAATGATGGCATAGGGAAGAGAGAGACCGAGTAGAAAGAGAGACCAAACTCGAGAGAGAGAGAGAGAGATAGAGAGAGAGAAGGAAAGAGCTGAAAATGGGGTGTAGAGAGAGAGAGAGAGAGAGAGAATGGGCGGGAGAGAGTTGGGAGTCTCTTTTAGGTACTTTTAATGGATAATTTTGACCTAAGTGGTATAGAAGTCATTTTACCCTCACACTGCTGACATGGCGATGCTAACTGTGAAAGTATACAAAAGTGGTGCTAAAATTTATAATAATTTATTCAGGAGTGCTATTATTGAAATTTACCATTGTTTTAATTAATAATTCTGTTTGAATAAAACAATTCACTTTTGACAAATTATATGTGGTCATCTAAATCGGAGATGAATAATGAACACGTATGCTTGACTTGTATCATTTGATGTACCAAAGGGAGACATTATGACATTATGTAAAGGTACGCTTACCAGTACATTGGAGGTACAACTCTTGTGTGCGTAGATTTATTATTCATAGATAGAGAATCCATAACTCCTATAAAGAGTCAATGATATCTACTTATGACATTATCCGGGGATTGGAAAATACGTACGCTCAGCCATTAGACTACTTTATGTTATCTAATGATTTACTATTTGTATTTGTATGAATAGTGGTTTTTCTGATAAAGTGGTAATGGAACAGAAGATAAATATAATCGGGAAGATAAAACGGAACTTAACCTTAAGTTGATTATGGATATCCTATGGGGATGACACACTAATGTATTGAGTCGTGGATGAAAGCTATTCGGTGCTTTATAAATATACTATATGGATCGATAGTGCAGCTCTAGGCTTGTAGTGGAGTAGCGCTAGAGTTTATAATCATGTGATGAACTTGTAGGTTAACAAGTACTGCCGTGATTATAGGAGTTTGATCTATATATCTCCATCAGGTCCGTTTGCTAGCTCATATAATTTCCTCATATGATATGGCGTATTTCCTACATATTGGTAACTTATGTTATTTCTGCTAAAGGTGCAAAGTTAATGTGAGATCGGTTGTTAATTTATGAGTAATTTATTGGGTGAATTAATTGATAAATTAATTCTAGCTAAGTTGGTTGAATTATTATTTTGAGTTTTATTTAATATGGGAAGACTATTATATGATTGTTTTAATCAGATAACTTCTAT
Source organism: Morus notabilis (assembly GCF_000414095.1). NCBI lineage: Eukaryota > Viridiplantae > Streptophyta > Magnoliopsida > Rosales > Moraceae > Morus > Morus notabilis. The sequence goes on along the minus strand of NW_010364655.1, from coordinate 37,804 downwards.
ATTGGGTTATTTGAATCAAAACTGAAGCTCTGTGCAAGTTTCTCATATTAAATAACTTGAGAAACAAGTTTCCCAAAATAGGTACCGGTCGACTGGTGAAAAGTACACTGTTCGTACCAGTCGACTGGTGGTAACGTGCAGAGACCCACTGACATGAAAAAACTGACTCTGTATGCAAGATTGACTTTGGAAAATCTAATTGTTGCAGGAATATGACTTACTGGACTCTATAAATAGCCCAGTAAGTCTCATTATTCATTAGATCACTTGAGAGACTTTTTGGTGGCTATTAGTAAAGGTTCTTGAGAGGAAAAATTATTTAAATCTCAAGAATGATTTTTCCTTTAACTCTCTTGTGGTTGGACGGAGTTCAAGAATACCAAAGGGAGATTGAACGACGTGCGCCCCCTCGTACTCCAACTATGGAAACGAGAATAGCAAAGAAGTCCAGTTGGTTGAGGCTCTTCCGGTTGCTATTTGGAACGCTTTGATTTGTCAGACATGCTGTTTCCATAATCTCTAAAGGTATGATTTAGATTTCTAGTATTTATGTTATATAGCGTGATGAACATGTTCTTGGTTGGCTTTCGCATTGATTAAAAAATTTTAAAATTTCACTGCACACTCGATGCCGTTTTTCCAACAATAAAAATGGTCATTGGAAGATAAACTGCAAGAAGTATCTTGAGGAGCTGAAGAAGAAAAAGGAGTAAGAGTCTTAGCTAAAAGCTTGAGCGCTCAACTATTAGACTATTAAAAGAGTTAATGATATCCTCTTATGGCATTATCTAGGGATTGGAAAACATGAACGCTCAGCCATTAGACTATTTTGTGTTATCTAATAGTTTACTATTTGTGTTGGTATGAATAGTGATTTTCTGATGGAGTAATAATATAACATGAGGTAAATATAATCGGAAAGGTAAAACGGAACTTGACCTCAAGTTGATTATGGATATCTTATAGGGATGATACACAATATAATAAAATCATGGACATGAGCTAATTGGAGCTTTTTAAATATAATGTATTGGTCGAGAGTACGGTTCTAGGCTTTTAATGGAGTAGCACTAGAACTTATAATCATGTGATGAACTTTTGAGTTAACAAATATTGTCGTGATTATAGGAACTTAATCAATATATGTCCATCGGGTCCCTCTGCTAGCTCATATTTTTCTGATATGATACGGTGTATTTCCTACAAATTTGTAACTTATGTTATTTCTGTAATTGGTTATAAATTGGATGGAATTAATTCATGAGTAATTAATCGATTTAATTAATTATTTAAATTAATTCAATATAAATTAGTTGAATTAATAAAGTGATTAAATTAATTCAAGTGTTATTTATTAGTTGAATTAATTGTGTAAATTAATTAAAGATAAACTAGTTGAATTAATGTATTTTTATTTGATATGAGACTATAAGTATATAATTGTTTTAATCATCTAATTTCTACCTTGGATTATTGATTAAAGCTGGAATTATAAAAGTTATTCTTGGGTTCAAATAAAGGTACAAAAGGGGCCTAAAAGTTATTCCGGTTAACCAGTGGGCTACATCCAATTAACCGGTCCAGTTACATTGTACAGACATAAGCCCGTTGTCCAGTTACCTCGATAGACCTGGTTAACCAAATAATTTACAGGACACTGACTAATTGCGATTTTAATCACAAGTATGAATCTAGAAATATAACTTAAGGCCCGTTCACTTCGCTGATTCGTGTTTGTAATTTGAGTTGAGATGTCATTTTATGTGAGAGCTTTTTACTATAGCAAAACAGTTAGATATGACTATTTCTGAAAACTTTTTACTGTAGTAAAAATTAAATTTTAAACTCGAATCAGTAAAGTGAACGGGACCTTAATTGCGAAACAAAAGAAAACCCTAGCCGCACTAAGGAAAGAGGGAGAGAGAGAGTCTAGAGTATGAGAGAGAGTCTATGGATTGGACGGGAGTTAAGAATACTACATTTTTAATAAGACGCTATTTAGATTTATTTATTTTTTTTTTTTTGAAATAACGCTATTCAGATTTTAACTATCCCTTAAGGACATATTCGATGTTGATCTCAAAGGTCAAAAATAAAGCAAGCAGAAGACATAAGCCAAGGGGTTGCATAATATGATAAACACAGCGTTTCCCTGATGCTATTAAGCTCAGGAATACGTTTATTTGCTTTTACATCATAACAAACAGCAAAGTTTTTGCAAAGAGAAAGCTAAAGAGTACAATAGAGAACTTACCAAAGCAGTCCAAAAAGTACGATAAACAAAATAACACAAAGCAGGCAAGAGAGATTTCACTTGGAACTATGGCATTGAGAAGCAAGCAAACTCTCATCCCGCAGCGAAATTTTCGACAGTAAACAAAGATCACACGAACGAGACTCGGGCTCTGCATATATCATTTTGCCTCTTCTTCAGAACCCAAATTTCCATTACCTGTTTAAGAAGTCATGTTGGAAATACCAGAAGCAAAGAAACTTGAAAAAATTTTGGTTCATGCCTACTTAGCAACAAGACCAATAATACAAGGGAAAATATTGCATTAAATTGCAATCGCTCACTTGTTTCAAATTAAGAAAGAAGTCTGCTTAAGGTTGCTTGATAAATGTGGAGTTAGTAGTTAGATAAATGAAGATCTACTCATATTGAATTAAATAATACATTAGAGAAATATGTATCAGAGACCAAATTAACACACTTACATGGGAGGAGGCTTTCTGCATAGGTGAAAACAACCGGAGAAATTCTTTCAAACTCATCCTCAAAGCGAAGTTCCCACCACGCCATTAGTTCTGGAACGTAGAAAAAATAATGATCCACAGTTTACAAAGAAGAATTTACCGCTCCTTACAGCCACAGATTCGATGGATACCATGCTTGCAAAGGGAATATCATGACTGTATTCCAGTTCCCAATCAATGCTTTCATCGTTGTTCAGAACCCATATATTCACCAGTGAATCGTACTCATAAACAGCAACTAATGCTAAGCAGCCTTCAAAATCAACCAAAAATGATCTCTCACTGACTTCCTCTGGAAGGGGGACAATTCCAAAGCTATCCTCCATATCGACCGAAAGGATTGCCCCCAGAATTTCATTGTCGGCATCTGAAGCAACAAACCAGTAAACTTTTCCATCAACATATAAATGGTAAGCACCCATGGGACAGTGTTCAACACAACCTATTCCGTTCCAGGTTCTGGTACTTGACGAATATATCTCGCACTTGGGATTGACATCCTCGGACTCAGATTTGGGACAGAAAAAACGATATATTTTATACTCGCTGGTTGGGCCAAAGGCCACTCCAGTGGCTAATTCCTCCCCAGATAGGCTGCCTTTCGGAAGTAACCAGACTTCACGAGTAGCAGGATTGCACATACGGATTTCCAACTCTGTCATGACGACTTCAGCCATGGAATATGGAAGCCATGGATAACTGCTGAAACATACCAAACCATTATAGGAACAAATCACGCAAAGAGAAGAAAGATTCTCACAGCCTGGAAGAGAGACTTTTTCAATGACTTTCCCATGGGCATCAATCAAGTACAGATTTATCAAGACATCCATAAAAGGGTAAATCATATAAACAGGATTCTCCCTCGATTGGCTTAGCTGCAATTTCTTGAAACTAGAACTCTTTATCACTGTATACCAAAGTTTAGAAACAGTCTTGTAGTGTAAGAGACACTTAACAGGAAGCCTTGAGAGAATATTTGCTAGAACGTCTATTACAGATTCTACTTCATTCCAAGTAGTCTTCCTCATGCTGATACGTTTAGAAACAGTTCCATCCATTTTAATATCCTCTTACCGCGTCCCACAAAAGAAACTCCTACCACAAGACTGGAAAAAACTCCAAATGAAAGCTATCTGCAATACGAACATATCGTGATCAGTGTTTCAGAATACAATAAAGAAGGAACAGTATAAGAGGCCATCCCAAGATCCCTTTGACATCCTAAAAGAATTGTAATACTGGAACTAAAACACAATACAGTACTCATGCAGATGATTTAGGACGTCCCAAGATCTTGAAAGCAGATTTGCCACAGCTAACAGACTTTCGAATGTAATAAGGTCAAGAAAGCAAAACCACTGTTAGCTAGCACTCTGGTTGCTTAGATTAGCTATGGTTACTCGGCCGCAGTTTTGGATAGCATGGATTTCTACAATGGACGGAGAAGATGATTTTCTCTTTATTTCTGAATGTGGAGCTTTATAGTTCATGAATCATGTATTGTTCGGTTCTTTATATATCTTGATGAGAAAGCAAAACAAGTGTAACAAACTATATTAATCCCATATTCTTCTTTCTAGTTTGCTAATACGGTAATTTGCGAACATATTGCATTAACTAAGCTAAAAGTCACCAATTATTATATCTGTTTCATTTACCTATTAGCCCTCATTTCCTAATATCACGAGAAAAACTAAACCAACAATTACAAACAAGGACTTGAAACTTCAAGAAATGTTAGTTTAAGTAACGATATAACACAATAGATCACCGAAATGACATTTCCAACAAAACTTTCTGAAAGCACTTATCTTACCAAATGTCTTGACCACAAATAATAGAAAAGGGAAAACAAGAAGACATGCATTAACAATATTGTAAATCAAAGTGTGACCGCGAGGAACAAGCTCCTATTAGAAATTCTCAAAAAATAATTTGATGATCTAGTAACAATACGACAAAGGTTGGATTGATTATTTATGCCAATTATTAATTAGTAGGATAACTAATTAATAATTGTCTAATTTCAAACAGAACTGCGTGAAAATGTAAAATCCATATAGCCAACCCCAATTAAGTTGGAATTAAGGCTTGTTGTTGTATTAATTAGTAGGATAACATCAATCTCCATCTGAAAAGAACTAGAATGTGATCACAAACTACTTGAGACATTAAGTAACGTTAACAGTTAGTCATTTAATATAAGGGGTCCAAAAATTCTGTACACGTACAAAAGAACAATCATACTCAAAGTCCGAAGAACATAGAAGCAAGAGCGAGAACATGAGTGTGTTAAAGTGTAAAACTTTTACTTACACCAAAAAAGCTTTAAGAATGCCCTAATGTAACAACCAAACAAATCCTTAATCTAATTATTCTGATATGCATACGTGGAGTTTAAACAATGGTTAATAATTGTGAGCTGTAGATGGAAAACATCATTCATATGTACAATGACAATGCATGAACACCAGAAAAAATCATCCCCTAATTCACTTCTTAATTCATCTTCTTAAATGACACTAACAACTATTGCTTGTCCCCTCCGGGATTTTTATTCTATAGATGGAAAGAGAACAGAAAAAGGAAAAGAAAACAAAATAAAAAAAAAAAATAGCCCTATATGGGTAAACACCATAATTGGCAAGGGATTCGAAGAGTGCATGTGTATGTATGAATTTATGATATGGGAACATAGACCAAGAAGCCTTTGCACCAAGAAAACAATCTTTGTGAAGTATTGAAAGCACTAATCTGTCTCGCCTTGGCACTTGGTGTGAACTAAATCATAAACGTTCATCTAAAAAATGTTGAAATTGCTGAGGAGACTAAGGCTTAAAGGCACAGAGGAAGTAAACGAGATGGCTAAAGGGAACAAAAAGGTAGAAAACAAATCGTATCAAAGAAACAGCAATAGAAGCAAACAACATAACTTTTCTTTACAAATTACTACAAGAAGAGGCAAAGATGCCTGATCTGGACATTTTTAAACTAGAAGAGAATGCTCCGCACGTGCATCTGGGTAACAAGCTGAGGAGGGTGTTGTCAAGGGAATAATTCATAAGGAGGGTGATTAGGCCTATGAAAGCACGGATCTGGAAGGTATAATTGATATTGGGACTATGGCGGTCAATGAGGATGACTGGTTTTCTGTTAAACAAATCACTTGAAACAAGAACCACGGTGCAGCCAATCAAAAAACAGGAGGTGATCTTGAGATCCTCCTTAAAGGTGAACGATTTTCCCCAAGTTATATAACCTTCCAATGAAGAGGGGCTAACAAAATGCAGAATATCACTGTACCAGGGGTGTTAAATTCCAAGAAAAAGGCTGGCAGAGGAAATTCAAGGTGAAAGAACGAAAGACGATACTTGCTAAGATTTCCTACAGATGTACTAATAATAAAATCAACAATCTCACAGCTTGTACTGGTTGGTTTGTGGTATTCATCTTAATATGAGAAACAACAGTTTAGCATATTATAAGGGGACAAAAAAACAAAAACAAATCTTCTATTAGATCAACGATAAAATCTTTAGAAATTTAGGATCATTAAAATTTCAATTTTTTCAGTAAGCTAGCACAACCAACACCCTCATAAAGCAAGAAGAATTATCACAAAAAGATATGAGAAATAAGTCTTATTACAACGGATGAATTATAAAATCTAGTAATTTACAATCTCAGAATAATTTTCCAACCAAAAAAAAAAATCAATATTAAAAGAGAGAGAGAGAGAGAGAGAGAGAGAGAACAGAAGGACTCACTCACAGTCACTGAGCAATGAACCTTGCCGGCCTTGAGAGAGAGCTTGGAAATAATTCCTTGAATGGGTGAAAAAGAGGACTTGGAAACTTATAAAGCTAACAACCATCATGCTTTTGTCAACCTGGCAATTTCAGCCTTCATGCATTGAAACAAGTGGTCGGTGATTGGTGATTAGAAGAGCGACATTTACGAGAAAGAAAATAGAAGCAAATGCCTGGTACTTGTCGCACCGTGCGTTTCAATTTTCCTCCCTCTTTGGACGATAAGGTCGAGATCCTGTGCCATTAATTTCTTACCTATTATAGATGATTACAACCTATGCGAAGCGATACGCTCGAAGTTCCTTTTTGAGTTTGGCTGTCAACATTCCCCGCTTAAAACAGGAGGAAAATGTTCAGGAGGTATATGTTTCTTGTGTTTTATAGAAATTAACCAAATGCAAAGAAAAGCACAATAAATTCGGATACAAACTACGTGTAGTGCCCATGTACATCTTCTCAAATTTAATATAAGTACTTCAAAGGCAAAGCCAAATGCTGCACAGAAATGTTATGCACTTCTCACATAGATGGTCTAGAAAAGATAGCAGTTAATTTAGCAGTAAGAACCTAACCGAACATCAGGCTTGTAATTGTTTGGCATGGAAAAGTTTCATTCTTCATGCTTAAGAGTCAGTTTTTCATGTCAATTATGAACGAGCTTACAATGGAAACTTTGTCAATTAACAATTAAGCATAGTTGTGGTCACTTAGTACCATTGTAGTCATGTTCTAAAAGCTCCTTTAACCAAACAAGGAAGAAAAGTATGACTGAAATTCCCATTTTTGAGAGATGTCTTCCAACATATTACTCATCTAAACAACAAATATATACCCTGAAGTAAAATCCTAAGAGTTTGGTTTTATCGTTGGCCATTCCCTTTGGACTTCAGGAATCTTCTCTGAAGAAGAAATGGTAAAGATCTGGTTTCGAAGACATAGTAATCACAGTTGTGCGTGACGAAATAAAATTCCAAGAAAAGTAAATAAAAGGAGAATCAAGTAGGAAAAATAAAATAATCATTAGAAAAGTGTCAAAAATAAATAAATCTGATTACTGAATACAGTATATATATTTGGTCATCCTGAATTGAAAAGTATTTAGCAACTTAAGACAATTTATTACAAATTCAGTCTAAATGGAAAGAAATAAATAAATATGGTTACTTTTCATTAAAAAAAAACATATTAAAAATGTTCTTTAATTTATTTTTTTATTTTTAAGAAAAGTGTCCAAAATAATAAATCTGATTACTTCTTCTTATATTGTGAGCTTCCTACAGCCTTGATGTCCTCCAAGCATTCAAATGGAAAGATTGTTACTTAAAAGCCTTTATCAATCAAATAAACAATTAATGAATAAAATCCCGAGTAAGGACCAAATTATGAGACAAATTGAATCACGTATATTATGGGCAAAAATCATAACCCTTTGCACACTTAAGAATTTAAATATTTTTGTCTATATGATGGATAGTGTATACATACATAAAGATATATGTTCAAAAACATAAAAAAGGCTTATATTCCTGGTCCAACTCAAACCACTTTAATGAAAACCCATAGCCTAAAAGAAACAAGAGTTCAATTCCTTAGTAAAAATGGGAAAATCCCATAATATGAACTAAAGTTGCCACTAGTTTTTCCAAAAATAAAAAATAAAAAAGAAAAAAGCAAGATAGAGATAAACCTAAGAAAAAGCAAATAACGAATAAAATTGGAAAGTGTGCACCTGCAAATGTGTCCTTCTCAGTACCAATGGCTACTTCCTCGCCTTTGCTTTGCCTTCTCTCTCATTGTCATCACCATCTTGATCTCCATCAGAATCGCCAACAGACTTGCTTGAGGAGGTTTCTCTTTTTTTCATCTGGGTTTTGTTTGTTCTGTGTTCTTGTTGGGAATTGGGACCTTGTTGTGTTAGTGCCTACAATGTGTTTGATACAAATCCCGACTTGTTTTGTGCCATTTATTTCATCTTTACTAAAAGTTAAAATTCTCCATGGTTGTAGATTATATCATGTAAATGGGTTTTTCTTAGTCAGAATGTGTCTGTTATGCCAAAGTATTGAGCTTGGTTTCCAAACCAAAGTGTAATTGTTGAGAATTTTCTTTTGACTTCATTTTTCTTAATATTGTGTTGTGACAAAAGCGGATAGTTAGACAATACATTTCTTACATCTGAATAATTAATAAACATCTTATATTTCTATAGATTTTGAACTAGGAAGGAAGAAGATGCTCACCTCTCCCCGAATTAAGGGATTGCAACGGGGCGGTTGGGGTCGCCCCCTCCCCATTTTACTCATAAGGGGGTTAACTCGTTTGCTACTAGGGGAAAATTGAAAAACTGCGAAAAATGGTATGAAATTATAGTATTTCACTTTATTCTGATTACAACATATACAATTAATTTATTGAATATTAGTACTATAGTAGGCTAAATACGATTACAAGATTAATTTTACCTAAGGAAAAGAAAAACAACAACTATTGTACAGTTGAAATATTAAGGAGAATAAATTAGACCAATTGAAGAAATAAATAAGCATTAGCCATAGATGAATTCTTCTACAAAATCAGGTTTCACGCACAATTGACCGCTGATTTCAATCTCCAAATGATATGTTCATATTGGCGTACAATTTGTGTTCCTTGTATCAAATAAAGAATATGCCTAACATCCTTCCTATTTGATACCACGGAGTTATCATGATTTCAACCTCAAAACACTTGTTCCAGCAAATAAATAGGACAGAAAAGACCTCAAATTAGAAATTGAAAGGCTCGTGATCCCTCTTTTTCCTTTTTCTCTTGGCTGAGATAATGACTTGTGATCATTGAACAGCATATCAGAGGCTCCCAAAAAATTGACAAGCCACACCACTCTCTTGCTGCTAAACTCAATCTACATCTCGTTATTGATGATATCCCGCATCATCTGTATCGGAATGAGACCTTCAGTTCGAATGGCATCTTTATTCGGGTCAGGACTGACAAAGAACAGTGTTGGCAACCCCCGCACCTAACATAGTGTCAATGGAAAATTAAAACCTTTTCACAGATTCATTCTGAGAATGACAAACAGACAATCTTCGATTTGTGACACATGTATGCATATAGGGCTGAGCTATCAAAGTTTATTGTGTAATAAAGAGGTACCTCATGATTGAGTACGATATCACAAAAGTCTGATTGGTTCACGAGTTACCTGCATGTCACGAGCAAATTCATACGCATCATCGGTATCAACTTTAACAATCATTGCATTGTCTTCATACTCCACAGCAAGCTGTCATGAGAACCCAAATTAAGATTTCATACCACTATATGCTTCAAACAAGAAATCTAACAAAGCAAGCAATCAAATTTTAAAGAGGAAAAAAAACCACTTTTGGTAACAAAAACAACTTCTCTAATTTCATTAAACTGGAAGCCTCATGTGAGCTAAAGCTAATATGAGTTGCTGTAAAAAAAATCTATAAACATACTTAGTACCTTACACCTAGTTCATTTTAATGATTTGAGTTTTCAGTTCTAAATTTTTATAGTTAAAAGATTATAAAAAATGTCACATCTAAGCTCAAATTGAAAAATCAAATCCGCGAAGCGAACTATGCCTTAGTTTTTCCGAATAAGACTATAGGATAATCTCGTGTTCTACAACCAGTGACGGATTTAGCATAGCAGCAGAGAAAAAGCTAAATAGATAAGAGTGATGAATACCATTTCAAGTTCTTGAGCCATTAGAATACAGGGTCCACACCAAGTAGCATAAAAATCAATAATAAGGGGAACAGTTCTTTTCCCCTTTACAAGTTCCTGTATCTCCTGAGCGGACAACTTCTTCTGCAAACCCCAAAAAAATAAAAAAATAAAAAAAATAAAAAATAAAAAGATTTTATCTGAACTTCAAGATTCAATGCGAAACCCAGAACACTACAAAGTAGTAACAATCATTTTAACACAAAACAAAAACATAATAAATCAATTCGGAGACTGTGATAAGATGATGGTAATGGGCAAATGAGCAAACCACGAGGTAATCATCTTTGACATATTTTCCGCGAGGGGGTTCACAAAGCGACTTTCGTCGGAGTGGTGAAAGTGAAACGGCTGAGTTGTTGTTGTTGTTGTTGTTGGTAGAAAAGAGTTGATGGGTTTTTTTTAGGGAGGATTGAGGAATAACAGAGAAGCAAGTCTTTTGGGGAGAAGTAAGAGAAGAAGGGATAAGGGGCGAGAAGAGAGTCATTGTTGGAGAAACTGTGTGGGTTTGGAGTTGGAGGAGAGCCATTTGGACTTTGTGTTCTGGTTAGGGGTTTACGGCTCTTCTGCTGCCTCCCTCCGTTTGGGGTTTGGTGTTCAGAGTCAAGTGAGAGTGGGAGGGACAGTCGAGAGAGGGTTGTGTAGTGACGATAAGTGGGGTTTTGTTGACCCCTTTTGTTTTGCTTGGGCAAAATATGTACGAAGTCTCGTTTAGTTATAATTCTGAGTTTTTAATTTAAATTAAAATATAATTTTAAAATTGTCTTTGGTCAGTCATTTAAAAAATATTTAATCAATGTATAATTGTGTATAAATTGTATATATTTATATGTAAATAATGTATATTTACATGTAAAGTCGTGTATATTTAACATGAAATACAACAAATCAGTCAATATACATATTTTCATGCTATGTGTTCACTAATTGTTATAAAAAAAATATGTTTTGAGAATTAATATACATTGTCGTTTCTTATAACTTAACATACACGATTTATATGTAAATATACACAATTTACATGTAAATATACACGATTGCACAATTATACAAGTGTCATGTAAATATATACAACTTGCCTGTAAATATACACAACTTACTGTAAATATACACACTTCGTACAAAAATGTACAAGTGCCGTTCTGGTCAGGCACTTTCCAAGTGCCGTTCTGGTCAGGCACTTTTCAAGTGCCTGACCAGAGACCTTGCCTATAATTTTATGTGAGTTTTTTACTGTAATAAAAAAAATTAGATATGACTATTTCTATAAGTTTTTTATTATAGTAAAAAAGTTAGATATTATTATTTTTGTGAGTTCTTTACTGTAACAAACTCGAATCGGTGAAATGAACGAGGCCACAGTTTGGGCTGAAAAAAAAATTTGATATGTCTGGTGTACAAATAAGTTAAATTTTTCTAACAGTTAGATATGTGTACTTTTTAACTTTTACGTGATTTTATACAGATCCGACGAACAAAAAACCTGACTTACTGGTATGTTAGCGTAAATTTAAAAAATTATTCTTATTTAATGTCTGAAAATTTCATTAGTATAAATTTAAAAAATTATCTGGATTTAAACAACGAATTATCCGGTTAAATTGTTGAACTATGTCAACGTGACTTTGTGATGGAAGTTAAAGAATTTATTTTGTTGCCAAATTTTTATGGTATACGAGTCTATGATTTTATGTGACGAAATTTTTGGAATAAGACAATCTCGGTAAATTTCACGGATGAATGATAGACATAAAGAGAAGATTACACGCTAATAACCGGAGTTACAATTCCTGTTAAAATCAATAATTAGTTTAGAGATTAGCTAAATTAATCTAAAAAATTTGTGATTAACTACGGTGCAAATTAGAAACAATAGTAGAAAATTAATTCTGTGTTGTAACAAAGACCAATGATTCTCTGTTGCAACAATATCACTGACTATAGATCGAGTCATATCAACTCATGTCATTTATCCTCGTTCATTTCGTTTATTCGAGTTAAAAATTTGAGTTAAAAAGTGAACTGTTAAAATCAATAATTAGTTTAGAGATTAGCTAAATTAATCTAAAAAAATTGTGATTAACTACGGTGCAAATTAGAAACAATAGTAGAAAATTAATTCTGTGTTGTAACAAAGACCGATGATTCTCTGTTGCAACAATATCACTGACTATAGATCTAGTCATATCAACTCATGTCATTTATCCTCGTTCATTTCGTTTATTCGAGTCAAAAAATTGAGTTAAAAATTTGAGTTCATGTGAGAGAAAACACTGTAGTAAAAAAGATTGAATTTGAATTTTTATAAGAGAAAATACTATAGTAAAAAATTGAATTGTGATTCGAAGTTACAAAATAAACTTGTCATAAATTATACTATAAGTATAAATATATATTGAGATTAGTAAGCACAAATGAAATTGTACTGATTTAATTTCATCAAATCAATAGGTGACATGAGCAATGATGTTAATTCAATGGTGGAGATTTGATGAGAGTTTGAAGGCTAGGATTCAAAAATAAAAAAAGGAGTCTTAATTGGCGCCACCAAGGAGGAAGAGAGAGAAGTTTGTTCTCTCCATGAAGCAATTAGTCATATTTAGGGGTCTGTTTAGTTCGTTGATTTGAGTTTTTAATTCGAGTTGAGATGTGACTTTATGTGAGAACTTTTTACTATAGTAAAAAAATTAAATGTGGTTATTTTTTAGAGCTTTTTACTATAATAAAAGTTGAATTCTAAACTCGAATCGGTAAAATAAATGGGACGTGGTCCCGTTTACTTCATCAATTCGAGTTTTGCTACAGTAAAAAGTTCTCAGAAACAGTCACATCTAACTTTTTTGCTACAGTAAAAGCTTTCACATAAAATCACATCTCAACTCGAATTACAAACTCAAATCAGCGAAGTAAACGGACCATGCACTAAGAATAATACTAATATTAGCAAAGGAGATGTGGAAGAATCTTGGATTAAGGGTGAGCACTTAAGGAATAGGCGTAAATAGGAGAATAGGATTATGTATGGTGGCTAAAACAACGTAAAGTAAATAGTCATCATTTCACCTCAAAACCAATGGTTAATAGGAGGTAAAGCAAGTTTCAAATTGTTTTCTCCCCCTCCCTCACATGGCCGGTTTCTCTAGGGTCTGGATAGCAATTTATTATTATTTTTTTGTTTTATTTAATCCTCTATAAGCTTGGTCTATAAATAAATGGGAGTGGAAATCTCCGTTTATTTCACCAATTCGAATTTAGAATTCGAGTTTTGCTACAGTAAAAAGTTCTCAGAAACAATTATATCTAACTTTTTTGCTACAGTAAAAAGCTCACATAAAATCACATCTCAACTCAAATTAAAAACTCGAATCAGCGAACTGAGCGGGTAGTCATTTTCTACTCTTCACCCGACGCTACAAAAAGCTCAAAAATCCTCCCTTTCTCCCAACAAAATCGGCCTTCTCCTATTTCTCTCAAAATTTTTCCTTACCAATCTCAAGAAGAAAGCACTCACTCCTTAAGCAAAGAGTAGGAGATCAAGTTGGAAGATTTGTTTTGTTAAGTTGTCATTCACAATACATTTTCTAAGTTATTTTTGCCTCTAGCGTTGTGATTTTTGTGAGTTGATACCATGCTCATGTGAAGGCTGTCTTTTAGGGTTTTAAATAAGGTAAATAATTTAATTTATGGTAGACTAGCAATTGCCTTATGAAAAATGCAAATTTTAACTAGTTTAATGTGAGACCTAAGATTTGGCAATGAGTAGTAGTTGTTATGGCATGAAAATTTGAGCTTTAAGCTATTAATATATGGTTTTTTGAGTTTTTTCAGATTTTGTTCTGATAGAGACTTGTCGCATCTGAGAGATCTGTTAACCCAACTTTGACTGATGTCAAAATGATTCAACCAATTAGAATTAGCTTTTGGCCCCGTTTGGTATTTTGTTAGTTGTAGGAAAATGAACCTATAGAGTAAGGAAAAATCTAAACCAACCCCGAAAGCCAAAAATGTCAAAATTTCCGTCAATAAGGTCAAAATTGTAATTTCTAGATAATTTGGGTAATTCTTTATAGAAGAGTTCAAAGCCCCACTAGTGCATCAAAAGACTTAGAAATTTGAGCTTAGAACCCTTCAGTCACTTGAAAAGCCCTTAGGGCCAACACAGTCATTTTCATCGCAAAAGGGTAAAACTGTCCAACGGACACCAAACTCCAAGTTTTAGCTCAAAGTCCTTAACTGCAGAATAATAAATCTTTTAGGCTCATGATATTAGAATTGTCAAAACACGCTAGGGGTACCCGTGGTTAAAACCGTCAACCGGAGTCAGAAACCCGAGTCTAACCTAGATCCCTTCATAAGACCAAAGGTAACTCTCATTTTTCAAATGGGCCCTAAAGGCCTAAGGAGAAAAATAAAGTAACCTTTAGGTGGACCAAGAGAAACCGATTAGGTGACACATCACGACCCAAGTCCATAAGGCCCAATCCTATCCTTAGATGTGGATAAATTTTGACGAATACCCTTTAATACTCTTTTTAGTCAAATAACTATATTAACAAAAGGGTATTAATCAAGAATAAGAGGGAAAAATCCAGACTCATGTACTTTTAAGGGTAAGTTCAGTAATTTTCTCTTAGAGATGTGATTAAGGTAAGGGGTGAACCCAAGTAGACTTAGAGGGTAATCTAGTGGCAGACTGGGGGTATACTTGCGGGAAGTTAACTAATTTTCGAGACCCTTGAATAATTAGAAGGACTTAATAGGATAATTAATTAATTAATTATCTTAATTAACTAATTGATTAATGATAACTGATAAAAAGGATAATTAATATAAGTTGGTTAATAAAATTTAAGGAGGATTAACTAATTAATTAGTTAAAGTGCGTTATCTAATCAGGAATGTGATTTAAATTATGAGAAGGGTAATTAATTGAATAAATTAATCTTAATAATTTTTCATAAGGCATGACCTCTAAGACTTAAGTAAATTAAGTTGATCATTTTGGTAATGAACTAACAGCTCGTTATCGGTACTGCTTGAGCACAGAACGTATGACTTTACGAGAATGGGTTGCTATAAGCACTAAGTGCTAGTACCTAGGCGAATACAAACCTCTTCTACAACATGAATTGTTTTAAAAAGATGTGCTTGTTGTATTGCTTGCTTTGTGTGCATCAATTCTCTATGATTGATGAGCATGATGATGAACATGTGTATATTATGAATGATGATGATGATGTTTTTAAGTATGCCTCTTCAGTTAAGTTATTTTATAATATTTATGTAATATGATCATAATCACATGTTCACCAAAATAAGAGACTGAGATAATAAAGATAAGTTAAGTGCCGTACCACTCCCTTCCTATGAGGATAAGAGGAATTTCCTCTAGCTCATGAGGATGAGAGGTTTAACAAGAATTATTTATGACTTTGGGTGTAATTATTGGACTAAATATTTGGGTCGCTTTTCCAATCTTCATTAGTCGCGCGCATATGGATACGAGCACAAAGCCCAAAGAAGAATAATTTGACTATCATAATAAAGCATAAATGGTCATACATTCTCCTTTATGATACTATGTTTGAAAAAAAAATTTGTGAGAAATATTTGCGCTCGTTGAGTTTTAACTCACTAGTTTATTCATGTTGTAAGTAAAATGCATGCAACTCATTGATGGACTCTGCAGAGGTGGACGTGCATGGTGAAGGAATTGGGCAATGGATACTACCATGCTGCTGATTCCTCTTATGATTAACATGGTTTTAAATTAAGCGTTAAGTAATTAAGTTTCTATGCCATGTGCATGAAGATTTTACTAAAACATGCCTATTTATGTTGAGTCTAAGTATGTTTGGAAACAGATCGTAATTAGAATATTAAGCTTTGCCAATATTTTAGTACGAGCTTATGCAATTCCGAATTGCTTAAGTAATTCCGCAACTTTAGTGAATGAAAAATAGTTTATCTTAAGATATGTTAAAAAAAATCCCAAATTTTTAGTAACTTAGTGTTAAAATTTAAGAAGTTAAATTTGTATTCCACTGTAAGTCATGGACAATAATGGCTCGGGTAGCCGGATCGTTACATCTTACCCATTCGAAAACACCCGAGACTATTTTTTGACACATAAAAATCATTTTGTCCATCTAATTAATTAAGGTAGGAAGAGGAAAATATGTCAAGATTTGAGATGAATTAAAATTAATAGGTCAATAGTTTACATAAGTTAATAAATAAGCTAAATTACTGTTTGCGTCCATAACTTATCTGGTTATGAACCATAACTTGACAAGTTATTGTCTATAATTGTCCATAACTTGTCTGGCTATGAACCATAACTTGACAAGTTTGTCCATAACTTATCTAGTTATGAACCATAATTTGACAAATTATGACCTATTAATTTCTATAACTAAAAATTGGCTTATATACTTTCTTAAGCTTTTCATATTGGCTTATTTTCTACTATTTCCCATTAATTAATTGCAAAGTTTACAAATTTTTTTTTCTTGAAATTCATATTTTAAAACATTTTAATTTTTTTTTAATTTTTAAATGTTTTCTTTAGTTTTATCAAAATATTCTCTAATTAATTAAATAGAAGGGTAGAAAAGATATTTTATATAGAAAAAAAGTCTTAGAATACCACAAGACGTTTTGTAAGATCGAAAGTACTTATTTAATATTATTAAAAAGATAAAATGCCTATGAGATGTTTCAATAGGTTAGAGAAGATGATCTTATAACGATGATAATAGAAGCAAGTTGGTGGTTATCCTTTTTCGCTGTTTAATCAACTCGACTGAAAAAAGAAAGGAGAACAGAAATGGAAATTTAAGAGGAGAAATAGATCCAAAAGATACTGAAACCCAAAGAGAACAAAAACTCAAAGTGAGGAAAAATAAATAAGCCTAATATTCATTTATTTTCAAAACCTCGTATAAAATATTACATTCACTAGAGAATTTATAGAAATCTAAAACTACTAAAATAGACTTAACTAAATTAAAAATAATCTTAAGAGAAAAATACAAATTATAAATTAAATATTAAATATTAAAGCTAGAATATATATTAAAAGATAACTATTCAATTTTGAATTGAAAATCGAATCTTGTTGTTCCACATCATTCTTTCTAAGTTGGAAACTCGTTTACTCTAACGAGTTTTAAACTAGAAAAAATTTGTGAAGCAACAATCTGAATGCAAGGTATCTCTTAATCTTAGCACTTAATTTTGAAAAAAGCGATAGGTGTTGGATGGTTGTCGAGACATTCTTATTGTAGAGAGAACATAAAGAACAATACAGTCTTATGATCACCACAGTTAGGAACAATTGGCGCGTTTGCACCCCATTCTAAAATGATTTTATTTTTTATATGAAAATAAAAATGAAAACGTTTTTAATCTCAGACAGAAATTATTTTTAAAAATGCGTTTGGTAATTTTATTAAGAGATTATTTTCAGTATAAAAAAACTCATTAATGCCTCTCTTTCTCTCGCTCTGCTCAAGAGAGGAGAAAATGAAAAAAAATGAAAAATGACTAAAAGTCGTTTTTCATTTCTCTCTCATTTTACACTAAATCAAAAAATCATTTTCATTTCCATTTTTTGTTTTTATTGTGCCAAACGCCGTTTTGAAAACGTTTTCAGTTTTTCTCTCTCGAAAAACATGAAAAAAAAACGGAATCAATTCCGAACACAGCCAGTAAATTTCACATCAAGCAAATCCCTTATGATACACCAGATTCAACTACACTATTGATAGAGTGAATAGATATGTCATTTTTTGAAATCTCTCTTCCGCACATAGGCATGGAAGACCGGTGGAGTAAAGGATGACACTGATATTGTCATAGTATAGAAGTGAAGGGAGAGAAAAATGAAGACTAGATCGCAAAGTATGTAGGAAATGTTGGGAATTGTGTCCTAGAGGTATGAGATGTAATATGATACTTATTATTTATTTAATAAAAGAGTTTATTCATTATTTTATGTGCATATATTTATGAATATTTTATGAATATCAATGAAAATTTCATGATTATTTACGACAGGATAATGTTTAAGGATAATAAAAAATGATGTTCGTAATGAATTTAATTAAAGTTCAGAATCTTTAGTTAGAACATTACTAATACATGTCATTCCCATTTAGAATGGAATGGTGTTATCCGCACTGTTAATATGATGAGATATTGAATAAGTGTATTACACATAATGAGATTATGTGGAACAGGGACACAAACACAATATGAATTTTTGATAATTTCCGTTAAGTATAGAAATTTTAATTGAGTCTACCGATGATCATATATAGAATGATCTTAATCATGAGTTCTTAGCAGACTCCTATTTATAGATTTGTGTCTTTTGATTTACTCGGTACAGATTTTGAGACCTTGAATCATATTCCTTGTATTTTGCAGACATGATGAAGTAGATAGCCGGGAATGTTATTATATGAGATGAAATCCATTCCTTCTTGAGAAAGAAGTAGATAAATAATTCTCTTGAGTGTTGATTTAGTAAGAGCGCTCAGGTTCATGAATGTGTTTTATAAATCACTATCCATTAGAGAATCAATGGTACTCAAGGATAAAGATATAATTAGAGAGTTTAACATATTTTACCTAGCTCTAAATTATGAATTATTTATGGAGGATTGATCTATATGTAGTGACTATATTAAATGGACACTTTACAGTGTAAAAGTAATTTATGTCTATAATTTTGAGAGTGTAATTCCAAGTTTATAGTGGAGTAACTATTGGAATTAATAGAATTAATTAATTAATTAAAGTGTTTAATTAAGTATTAATTTTATTGGAGCTCGAAATTATAGGAACATTAGTCTCCGCGTCGTCCTAGTAATTCTACAAGACATAAAGGGAAAAATGAGAATTTTAGAATTACGAAAATTTAAAAATTAAACACTCAAAAATAATTATTTGAGAATTAATTATAAATTAAATAATGTAATTATTTAAATTTAAATTTAAATATTAGATCACTTATGTGAAGGTGTTCACATAGTGTGAACACAATTTAAATTTATCCTTTTAAACTTATTTGATAAGTTGTTCAATTTGTAATTCAAATTAAGTTTGACTTAAATTGAAATTTGAATTTGAGTCAAAATTGGACTACAGGATAAAGGATGATTTTCTCTTCCTTCCCTATTTGTATTTAGCGCCACACAAGGATAAATCCCTCTAAAGGTGGCCGGCCATAATGGATAAAATAGAAGAGAAGATTTTGTTCCAAATTCAAATAGAAGATAATTAATAAGTTTTATCTTGGAGATAAAGATTAGATTCCTTCTGGAAGTTTAACTTCTACTCTATAGATAGAGAATAGTAGAAAATTGTGAGGCACAATTTTTGACATATTTTTTTAGTGTGGCCGAAATTCTCTTACTGTGGGAAGGAAAAATTTTTCTCCAAAAATTTCACATCGTGCATGCGTTGGTGTTTGTGAAAATTTGAGTGTTTATTCTAACCCGTTTTATCTCAGGTGTGCCCACACACACGTCTTCGTGGATTCTAAAAATTAACGTGGAAGACATTGGTTTTCTAAACACAAAACTTTAGAGCAAGGACTGTTCGTGGTCAAAGAACTCAAGTTATCATCCTAATTTACCGCTAGGTATAATTCCAAATTGAGTTTTTATTAAATAAATTAATGTGATTAATTTATTCGTGTATAAATTAATATAATCTATAGAGTATATCAAAGGTTTTATAAAAATTTTTGATATACACGACCTGCTACCCTCATGCTTCTGCATCCGAATTTGATTTGAAAACCAACAGGAGAGTCTTAAGAGTTTAGATGCGGTAACAACATGAGCTTTATATTCAGCCTCGGCGCTAGACCTAGACATTGCCGCTTTTTTCTTTGTGCCCCAAGATAGAAGATTGGCACTAAGGAAAATAGAGTAAGCAGTAATGTAGCAACTGTCATCCATACAAGCACCATTCATTTTATTAAATATAATAACAGGGCTTCTTTTAGGTCATAAAGGGAATAGTATTTTTAGCTCGCTTATCTAATTTTGCTAGTCTAGGAGGGAGCATAATCAAAATAGAAGGAAATTCACAACAAATTTGGAGGAATTAAATTCAATGAAATGAAGAAGGGGTAGTTCATCAACAATAGGCTCCTGACAAGAAAAGGGTTTGAACAATTGTGATATTGATCACAACCTCATTTTTAGTATTATCACTCCGAATAGATGGGCTTAGCACACAATAAGCTTGTGACGATTTGGATCTTTCTTTTGGTTTGGAAAGTTGTAAGAGCAAGATCTTTTTGTAATGACTAAGAATATTGTTGGGGATTTTTAAATTGGCATTATTTTGAAATGTTTGCTAATTTAGATTGTTTGGGAATATTGTGATTAATTTTTTGCAAATTTCCTCATTGAAGAGATTTCAGATTGTGTTGAAATATGATTTCCTATTTTGATGAATCAACTATAGTGATTTAATTGTGCACTTTGTTTTGATTTTCGGATTTGTTGATTGATTGTGTGATTGACATTATTTTTGGTGTGATAATTTGATTGATTAGATTGTGATGTGCTGGAGAACTCTTTTAGAAAGAATCTGCCTTGTTTGGAAACTATCCAAAGTCCTCCTTTGTAATTGGTATCCGAGGGGGACACTAACAATGTTTTGGGTGAGATCTTGGTGTACCGTTCGTTTTGGAGGCAATGTCTTTCATGAGGAACAAAGGAATTCAATGTCGAGAATGGAAAGGTTATGGCCATATTTAAACTGAGTGTGCGAATAGGATAAAGAAGAAAAATAAGGTCATGACTTTAACTTGGTGTGATGATGATGGAGAAGAGCATACCAGCAATTACGTGGCTTTTACAATAAGAACTGGTCTCCCGAGTTGTTTCGAAATCTGTTTCAACAGAAACTGCAACTGAATCTAGAAGCTTTTCTGATGATATAGATTTTGAGATTGATTGTGATGCTGAAGTGATAATGAAGACTTGAGTCTCAACAAGATATAGGAGGTCTACAAGAAGATGTACAACAAATGGCTTATAATATGCAAACTTAATAAGTCACTCGAAGAGGGGGTAGTAACCTTTAAAGAAGAAAGAGAAGAATTAAAAAGGACAACAACAAATTATGAAATTTTGGCTACAAAGAACCAGAATAAGCTTGTTGAGATCAGACTCGAAATGAAGCATACCCAAAAAATGTAAGGATGCTCAACTTAGGCACGGCCAAATTGGATTACTTGCTTTCTCAATAAAAATTAGATGGTGAACATTCAGGTCTTGTCTACAAAGGACAAAACACCTCAGGAAAGACCACTTTCATGAATGCATCCACCAGTTCTGCGATTAAGCCTTCTCAAACGTCTCAAGTAATTTTGGGTAAGAAATATGTTGCAACAAAAAGAGCAACAAACAGATTTGTTCCAATTTGTCATTATTGTAATGCACATGAACATATTGGGCCTCAGTGATATAAATACATAACTGGTTTAAAAAGATGTGTCATAATTAATACCCCATATTCCCCGAAAGTTCACTGAAAATTAAGAATGATTTAAAAGGAAATATTGTTCAAAAAATTTGGGTGAGGAAATCTAATTTGGTTACTTTGAATTATGTTAAGCTGAAAAAGCAACATGTAAACATCTTGATTCTTTAAAGAAAGCATTAGGCCGTGAAGATAGAGGGAGCGAGATATAGAGAATGATACATTAGGGAGCTAGAAGTAGAGAAGACTTAGGTGGAACAAGCTGCAAAAGTTAATGAGTTCAAAGATGATTGACAAGATAGTGTTGCACCAGATGTTGCAACATTTTTTGTAGTAATAGATGCTGGAAGTTTTTTTTTTCTTATTTTTGCTTTGGCTTTTATTTTGTCAAAAAGGACGGGATTAGTTGTTTGATTTAGGGGGAGTTGTGTAAGTCAGCTGGAGTTTCCTTTGCTTATTTGATATTTTGCCAAAACAATGCTAAAAGGGAATATTGTTGGAGATTTTTAAATTAGCATTATTTTAGAATGTTTGCAGTTTGGATTGTTTGGGAATATTGTGATTAATTTGCTACAGATTTTCTCATTGAAGAGATTTTAGATTGTGTTGAAATATGGTTTCCTATTTTGATGAGTCAACTATGGTGATTTGATTGTCCACTTTGTTTTGATTTCCGGATAGTTTGATTGATTGTGTGATTGACATTATTTTGGGTTTGCTAATCTGATTGGTTGGATTGTGATGTGCTGGAGAAGTGATGTGTTAAAGAACTCTTTTGGAAAGAATCTGCCTTGTTTAGAAACTGTACAAAGTCTTCCTTTGTGAAAGTCAACATTTGTTTCAAGTTTGAAAGATTGCTGATTGATGGGATTCAGCTAACTTCTCTTACTTCTAAGGAACATGTCCAAGTTCATGTGTCACTTATGGGAAGACTTCAAGAATATATGTGGTTGATTTTTATATCAGTTTTGACAGCAGTGTTGCAGAAATTGTTGCAACAAGATGAGTACAGCAGCTTACATTTAAGACATTTTGACAGCTATTGTGATTGGCTATTTAACTAAAGTTTCTAGATTATTTTCTGCATGCCTTTTGAGTCCTAGAATTCCAGTGACTCATATCATTTTATGAGCATTTATTTTTTACGTTCTTCTGGAGAAGAATTTGTAGTTTCCGGGAGAGGAAGATTTGAAGTGTTGAAAGGAGTTTGCCGTGCAGTTTTGAAGTCGAGGGAAGCTCGCTCAGTAAGTCCATTGGGTAGTTGCAAGTTCATAGGCATCATACATAGAGAGGGAGTCTCAGGGTGAGTAAGTCCATTTGAGTTGTAACATTGTTTGCTTAGTGGATTGTTCATCATCTAGGCGTGGCTCCACGAAGTAGGTGGTTACTGAACCGCGATATTGAATTACCTGTGTCTTTTTCTATTTCACGTGTTTCTTAAATTTGTTGCAACAAATTTAACAACATACTTAGTAAAGAGACTTAAATTGGTACCAACAAATATATCGATTCCTTTTAGCTTATCTCACATCATGGGTGTCAACTTAAAAAAATCCTACCAAAATATGAAAAATTACATCTGTTGGTTTTGAAAACGATTTTATATGTGAAAGCGTGTATCTAGCAGATCGAGTATAACAAAATTTTTAATAAAAATCTTGAGATACTATATAGAGTACATTAATTTATGCACAAATAAATTAATCTAATTAATTATGAATAAATTGACCTAGTGAACGATTAGGTTGATAACTTGAGTACTTTGACCATGAACGATCCTTGCTCCAAGCTTGTTTGGAATACCCGAATCTGTCTCGTCAATTCCTTAAATCTACGAAGATGTATGTGTGGGCACACCTGAAACAAATAGGATTAGCACTTAAGACACTCAAGTCTTCCACGAACACCAACACTTGCACGACGTGGAACTGAGATGAGGAACTTTTCTTCTCTTTTCTCACTCTATAAAAACCGGTCACTATAGCTAAGGGAGAGCAAAAATTGTGCTATCCAATTTTCTGCAATCTCCTATTTATAGAGTAGCTATTAGACTCCCAAAGAAAATCTAAACTTTATTTAAAAGATAAATCTTAATAATTATCTCCCACTTTTAATTTATTTTAGAACAAAATCCATTTCTCTCTCTACTTAACTTGGTCGGCCACCACATGGATTTTACCTCTTGTGTTTGGCTTGAATAATAGATAGGAGAAGGAGAAAAATTTATACTTTAACCTGTAGTTTAATTTTGACTCAAATTCATATTCTAATTAAAGCCAAATTCTAATCAATTTGAAATCTAATTGGATAAGTTATCACATAAGTCAATTGGATAACTTAGCAAGCAACTGAATCCCAGAAAGATTCCTATAGTGCTAGGCATGTACAGCATGTGGATCCCTCCACATGTGTGTTCTAAAATTCAAATTTAATAATCACATTATTTAATATTTAATTAATTCTCAATTAATTATTTTTGAGTGTTTTATTTAGAATTTCATAATTCTAAAATTTTCATTTTATCCTTAGTGTCTTGTAGAATTACAATAATGACGCGGAAATTCATGGACCTATAATTCTGAGCTCTAATAAAATTAATAATTAATTGAAACTCTTTAATTAATTAATTAATCCTATTAATTCTAAAGTTACTCTACTATAAACTTGAAATTGCACTCTCGTAATTGTAGATTTAATATACTTCCAAACTATGAAGTTTCCATTTGATATAGTCATTACATATAGATCAATCCTTCATAAATAATTCATAATTAGAATTAGGTGAAAGCCGTTAACCTCTTTAATTACATCTTTATCTTTGAGTACCATTGATTCTTTAATGGATAGTAATTCATAAAATAAATTCATGAGTTGGAGCTCCTACTAATTCAAGTGCCGAATCAACCCTCAAGAGAATTATTTATTTGCTTCTTGTTGGGAATGGTCTACTAGAAGCATGAGATGTGATAGTAAATTTATTATTTATTTAATAAAAATGTTTATTCATTATTTTATGTGCATATATTTATGAATATTTTATGAATATCAATGAAAATTCCATGATTATTTATGTGACCTTAAAAATTGTATATAAGTGTTATATATGAGAGGATAATATTTAAGGATAATAATAAAAAATGATGTTCGTAATGAATTTAATTAAAGTTTAGAATCTTTAATTAAAATATTATTAATACATGTCATTTCCATTTAGAATGGAACGGTATTATCCGCACTGTTAATATGACGAGATATTGAATGAGTGTATTACGCATAATAAGATTATGTGGAACAAGGACACAGACACAATATGAATTTCTGATAATTTTCGTTAAGAATAGAAATTCTAATTGAGTCTACCGATGGTCATATGTAGAATGATCTTAATCCTGAGTTCTTAGCAGACTCCTATTTATTAGATTTCTGTCTTTTGATTTACTCGGTATGGATTCAAGATCCTGGATCTTAGTTATTGTATTTTAAAGGCATGATGAAGTAGGTAGCCGGGAATGTTATTATATGAAATGAAATCCATTCCTTCTTGAGAAAGAAGCAGATAAATAATTCTCTTGAATGTTGATTCGGTACTTGGATTAGTAAGAGTGCTCAGGTTCATGAATGTGTTTTATGAATCACTATCCATTAGAGAATCAATGGTACTCAAGGATAAAGATGTAATTAGAGAGGTTAACGGGTTTCACCTAGCTCTAATTGTGAATTATTTATGGAGGATTGATCTATATGTAGTGACTATATCACACGGACACTTCACATTTTAGAAGTAATTTATATTTATAATTACTAGAGTGCAATTCTAAGTTTATAGTGGAGTAACTTTTGGAATTAATAAGATTAATTAATTAAAGTGTTAAATTAATTATTAATTTTAATTGAGCTCGAAATTATAGATCCATGAGTCTCCGCGTCGTCCTTGTAATTCTACAAGACACTTAAGGGCAAAATGAGAATTTTAGAATTCTAAAATTAAACACTTAAGGATAATTCATTGAGAATTAATTATTAGTTAAATAATGTGATTATTTAAATTTAAATTTTGAATCACTTATGTGAAGGTGTTCACATAGTATGAACGCGAGGCACAGAGTGAACACATATAGAATTATCTATTTAAACTTATTTGATAAGTTGCTCAATTTAACATTCAAATTAATTTAAGTTTGACATAAATTGGATTTTGAATTTGAGTCAAAATTGGACTGCAGGATAAATGATGATTTTCTCTTCCTTCCCTATCTGATATTGGTGCCTACCACAGGGATAAGATTCCATATCTATGGCCGGCCAAACTGGGATAAAGTGAAGGGAGAATTTGTTCCAAATTCAAATGGGAGATTATTAATAAACTTTATCTTGGAGATAAAGATGAGACTTCTTCTTTGAGTCTAACTGCTATTCTATAAATAAGAAGATAGTAGAAAATTGTGAGACACAATTTTTAGAAATAATTTTTGACACAATTTTTCTCCTAATTTCCATATAGTGGCCGGATTTCTCTAGTGTAGAGAGGAAAAATTTTCTCCAAAAATTTCACGTCGTGCATGCGTTGGTGTTCGTGAAACTTCTTGAGTGTTTTGTTAACCCGTTTTGTTTCATGTGTGCCCACACACACGTCTTCGTAGATTCAAGGAATTGATGAGGAAGGTTCGGTTTTCTAAACAAAGCATTGGAGCGAGGATAGTTCGATGTCAAAAAACTCAAGTTATCATCCTAATCGGTCGCTAGGTATAATTCATATTCGAGTTCTTAATTAATAAATTAATGTGATTAATTTATTCGTGCGTAAATTAATATAATCCATAAAGTATCTCAAAAGTTTTGTGAAAATTTTTGTTATACATGATCCGCTACTCACACGCTTCCGCATCCGAATTCGATTCGGTAAGCAACACTTCTTTCTTAAGAAAGAATGGATTCCATCTCGTATATAAACATTCTTGGCCACCCATTTCATCATGCGAATCAGTACTGAGTAAATGAATACACATAAATCCTTAAATAGGAGTATGATAATAATTCAGGATTAAGATCATTCCATATATGACCATCAGTAGACTCAATTCGAATTTCTATACTCAATGGAAATTATCAAAAATTTAAATCGTGTCTATGTCTCAGTTCCACACAACCTCATTATGAGTAATACACTCATCCAATATCCCTACATATTAACAGTGCGGATAACACCGTTATATTCTTAATGAGAATGACATGTATTAGTAATGTTTTAATTAAAGATTTTAAAATTTTAATTAAATTCATTATGAACATGTTTCGATTACTACCCTTAAATACTATCATCTCGTATACATCTCTTCTATACAATATTTAAGATTACATAAATAATCACAGAATTTTCAATGATATTCATAAAATATACAATAATATCTGCACATAAAATAATGAAAAACTATTTTTTTAAATAAATAATAGTTATCCTATTACATCTCATATTTTTATGACACCATTTCCAACATTCATATGAAGGACATCAAAATAAACATATCACTTATAAGGGTCAAATTGAAGATGTTGTAGGGTTAAAACGGAGATTCAATTAAGAGGCCTAAAAGTCATCTAGAAGCCCAATTAAGGCCCGTGACATATCAGCCCAAATGCCACGACATCAGTATCAATAGTAATGAGTAGAAGCTTCACGAGACCAAGGAGCATTCAAGGGGATGAGGCTTCAAAATGTTATCACACAGCCGAGGCTTCCCCAAACTCTCACAAAGTCGAGCCTTAACGATATGCCTACAAGGTCGAGGCCACAGAAAAGATAGAACCCGAGGAGACTTGCTCAAGAAGTCATTATTTGTATTTTAAACACATGAAATTTAAATAAGAAAATCGCCCTAATTAATTGTAATCTTTATCTTTTGGGAAATTTTCCCAAAAGATCAGGAAGCTATCACAAAATCGAAAACAAAAACCAGGAGGGGCGGCCATGGTTAGTATAAAAAGGGATTATAGGTCAAAAATCCCTTGTCTCATTCTAAGGAATTAGAACATGTATTCTGTAAAAATATTGAATTTTTTCCTCCTCCCTATAGTAGACATAACTCTCAAATTGAAGGTGAACCATTACAATTTGTATTAATTTATCTCATAATTTTTAATTAGGAATCGCGGTCTTATCTAAAAATAATGAAGTTTTGATTATTGTCAACAGAAAAGGTAGTAGACATGATTCAATGACTTCAAATCATATTCAGTTTACACAAAAAAGTCCAGAGTGAAGTTCAATGGTAGGTGGATTTGTGCCCTGATTCGAATTATGATTCGTGGTTTGCTACAGTATTTTTTCTCACAAAAAATATACGTAAATAAAAAATAATTCTGAATCCATGAACCAAACGTCCACTTAAAGATTCACTCACCTATCCAATTTACACAAAAACTCCAGGGTGATGTGAAATCTTTTTAAAAGTGGAAAAAAGAAATGGAAGAACCCTTAGTTAATAAGCCTTAAACAAAAATAGAAATTACACATAGGATAAAGACAAAAGTGTCATCATGACACATGGGAAAGTGTGACAAGTTCAAAAAATTTAATTCTCTCCCCCTCCCCCTAAGCTTGGCCGGATTTTATAGGCGCCTTTCGGCAAACTTTTAAGAGACGTTTGGTTCATGGATTAGAACCATGTGATTAGAACTATTTTCGATTTATGTGTATTTTTTGTGAGAGAAAATATTGTAATGAACCACGAACCATGATTCGAATCAGGGAACGAATCTAGGTACCAAACATCCTCTTAGTTGCAATTAGTCCCAACATACACTTGTTTATAAATAGGAGTAGGTGGAAATAGAAATGTCATTTCTTCTTCTTCTAAACCCTCCCCTCTTGGCCGCCCCTCTCTCACTCACTTTCACTCTCAAAGTTTCGTCATTTCCAACCCCACAATCTTGTCTTTAAGCTCACAATAAGAAGATCTAAGGTGTAAGAAGAAGTTTGGGTAAGGAAATCAAACTATAAACTTAGTATTGTTCATCCTTTGAACTTTCTTTCAAAAGTATTAAAGATTGTGTTTTTCTTCCTAGAGTTGTCAGCAAGGAGAAGTATAAAGTTTTCTTAAGCAAACCAAGTCTCAATCCAAGGTAAAAACCTCATAAGAACCCAAACTTTAAATAGTGGTTGTATTTGTGTAGAAAAAGTATTGATGTTCTTTGTGATTTGACTCTAGTTGGTGATTTTGTGTAGGAAAAGTTGTGATCCTCATGCGTTGACCAAATTTTGACCGACGGTAAAATGGTCTTATTGTGAGAATCCGCCTTAATCCCAATTTAGATTTTTGTTCCTCATGTTGAAATAAGTCTACAGGTAGAAAACATCAACACCCGACCCCGGGGTAACAAAGTCAAAATTCCCAACATTAGGGGTAAAATCGTAATTTCTGAAAAATTTAGATATTTTTGTTCAGAAGGGTCCAGACCTTTAGTTAAATAGTAAAGGATAAAAAGTCGAGTTTAGAGCCTTTAGGTCACCTAGAAAGCCCTTAGGGACAAAATGGCTATTTCGACCGCAAAGGGGTAAAACGGTCAAAAGGACACTGAGCTTCGAGTTTTAGCTTGAGGTCCTTGAAGGCAGACCACTCGGAATAACAAATGCCTTAGATTCGTAACCTTGGGATCACTGAAACCGCTAAGGTAGAACGATAATTTTTCTAGGGGTAAAACTAACCCTGGGAAATTGGTAACCCAAAACTCAACGTAGAATTGTTCAAGAGACCAGTAACACCCATAGCTTGATCCAACCATGACAAGGACTCTGAATGGGCTCAAAAAACTTTAGGAATAGGAAAGGGTCCAATTAGCCTTAGAGAGTAATCTATATGTTACCTTAGAGTATACCATTGGGAAATAAACTTAGTTTCCTAGTCTTTAGGAAATTAGTAAAGATTAATTAGATTAATTAATTAATTAATGATAGAAGGTAAGTATCAAATCTGTTTAGAAAATTAACAAAATTTTATTAAGTAAATAATATAGTTAAATTATTAGTAATTAATAGAAATTTAATTAACATGACTTATCTAGAGAATTAATTAATTAATTAAGTAAATTAATCAATTAATTATGGAAAAAAATGGATAATTTTTTAGTGAAGGGGGCAATTAAATCCAAGTCGGTTAATGAAACCTTAACGAGAGTCAACTAATTAACGAAATAAAATTTATTAGTTAATCCAAATGTAAAAGAGAAAGTTAATGGAAGAATAATTACCCAAATTGGTTAATAATGATCATGAGGATTAGCTAACTAATCAGTAAACCTAATTAGTTAAGTACTTTACTTAGTAAATGTATTTAAGTAATAAAGAAAGATTATTAATTAAATTAATTAACCTTAAGGATGCCAACCAGACTAAATTCATGGGACTTAGTTAAATCAAGTCAAAATCTCATAAATAAATTGACGAATGGTAAGTACTAAATTGAATATAGAATCACCGTGTAACGAGGAAAGTTTATTATGGATAACCGTTAAGTGCAAGCATCCAGGTGAGTACAAACCTTACTTACATCATGAATTATTTTAAAATACTATGCTTAAAAAATTGCTTACTTGCACTGCAAATATTCTCTGTGATGTGATTGATGAGTATAATGAAATGTGTGTTCTTTAAAGTATTTTATAAAACTATACTTTTGTGACACAAATAATGAATATGATGTGACTATTATATCGCCTCTTGATAAAGTATAATGATTACTTTGTGACACGGTCATAATCGCATGTTCACATAAATAAGAGGCTATGATAATGATGAAATGTTGAGTACCATACCGCTCTTTGACATGAGTACACGAGGAACCTTTTTTGTGCTCATGGGATAAGAAGTAATAAATATTTAATTATGACTCTGGGGTAGTTGGACTAAATGTTTGGGTCGTTCCTCCACTCCCATTGGTCTTGTGCACATGAGTACGAGCACATGGCCCCTAATAGTAGTAAAATATACTTCCATAATTTGAGCATAAGTGGTCTTGCATTTTTACATGTGTTTTATGTGCAAAATGTTTTGTGAGGATATTTGTACTCACTGAGTTTCGGCTAGAGGTGTCAAATGGGCCGGGCCGTCCATGGACGGCCCGGCCCAACCCGTAATAGTACCGGATTCAGCACGGCCGGGTTCGCTACTGTTACGGGTCGTGCCGGCACGGCACGTGTACTGGGCTAAAGCTGGGCCTCAGCTTTTCAGTCCGTGGCCCAAGCACAGCCTAAGCACGTGGAGGCCCGCGGCATAGCCCTTGTTCAGCCCGACCCAAGCCCTGATTCGGCCCTTGTTCGGCCCAACCCAAGCTTGCGAAGCGGCCCATGAAACAACCCATTTTAT